>NC_136526.1:13749874-13752374 GCF_053919585.1 Euprymna scolopes
CCCATAACATTAAAAAAAAAAAAAAGGACATCTCAGCCTATGTCTCCATTGCGTAACTGGAAGTCACGAACGTTAAAATTAAGCATAGTCAATTAAAAAAGGAATAATAACTTCCAAAAATAGCAATGCATAAACCGACCCCTCCTTGTGAAAATAACCGGCCAGTTGAAGGTGATGGAATTAATTTTTCCATATTTGTGGTCCAAAGGATCGAGCCTGAAAACGATACCGGTTTGGTCAGGTTCCAACGTGCCTGTCGTAAGATTTTGGCAGACATACAAACACACACACACACACATTTTGTTGGACTTGAAGACAGGTGGGAAACAGGCAAACAGAAGAGAGTTCCACAGTCGTGCACTTCTAAGAAAGAAGCTCTGCTCATGGAATCTGTGTTTGGATTTAGGCACAGATAAAGAGTGGGGAAAATTATTGACAGTAGTTTCAGCTAAACGGGTGTTTTTCGTGAAAGATTGGCGAGGGAGCACCAGAGATTGGCGTTCAGACGAGCAGTTGATATTATGACATATCATGGAGAGGAGGAAGAGATGTATCCTGAACATTTAAACATGATATATGGAGGGAAGGTACGATTTGGACTCGTAGTCATGTGATTATAATTTTGATCATGTATAAACAATATGTTTGTTTTATTGATACGGCCTCTATTCCAAATCGCGAACACATTTTATATAATAGAAGGAATTATCGGAACTCACCTTGCACAGGATGATTAAATCTGAATACATGATTTTTTCCCAGGATTACTCGGGACCCAACTTTTAAAACGGTGGCTTCGGTCATCTGCCGTCCGTTGACATATATAAGAGCTCCATTGCATGGAAGCACTGTTACTGTACCTGGAAAAATAATGGATGAAAAAAAAAAAAATAAAATAATGGATGAAAAAAAATAATAACAGAGGAAAAAATTAAAACTAAAAATGAATGAAAAAGGAGAAATATTAACGGATGACAATGTAAAAAAATAATAATGGATCAAAAAGAAAAAATAATAGATGAAAAAGGAAAAAATAATAATGGGGAGAAAAAAAGAAAAAATAATGGAAGGAAAAAATTATGAAGGAAAAAAGAAAAAATAATAACGGAGAAAGAAAAAATAATAACGGAGAAAGAAAAAATAATAACGGAGAAAGAAAAAAAATAACGGAGAAAGAAAAAAATAATAATGGAGAAAGAAACAAAAAAAAAACAGAGAAAGAAAAAAAAACAGAGAAAGAAAAAAAAACAGAAAGAAAAAAAAAAACAGAGAAAGAAAAAAAAACAGAGAAAGAAAAAAACAGAGAAAGAAAAAAAACAGAGAAAGAAAAAAAACAGAGAAAGAAAAAAAACAGAGAAAGAAAAAAAAACAGAGAAAGAAAAAAAACAGAGAAAGAGAAAAACAGAGAAAGAAAAAAACAGAGAAAGAAAAAAACAGAAAGAAAAAAACAGAGAAAGAAAAAAAACAGAGAAAGAAAAAAACAGAGAAAGAAAAAAAACAGAGAAAAAAAAAACAGAGAAAGAAAAAAAAACAGAGAAAGAAAAAAAACAGAGAAAGAAAAAAGAACAGAGAAAGAAAAAACAGAGAAAGAAAAAAACAGAGAAAGAAAAAAAAACAGAGAAAGAAAAAAAACAGAGAAAGAAAAAAAAACAGAAAAAGAAAAAAGAACAGAGAAAGAAAAAAAACAGAGAAAGAAAAAAAACAGAGAAAGAAAAAAAAACAGAGAAAGAAAAAAAACAGAGAAAGAAAAAACAGAGAAAGAAAAAACAGAGAAAGAAAAAAACAGAGAAAGAAAAAAAACAGAGAAAGAATAAAACAGAGAAAGAAAAAAACAGAGAAAGAAAAAAAACAGAGAAAGAAAAAAAAACAAAGAAAAAAAATGGAGGAAAAAATAATAATGGAGCAAAGAAAAAAGAAAGGTAATGATAATCGTTTGCTCATTCATTTTTTTTTAAATTATTGCCATGGAGAAAGAAAAAAATAATAATGGAGAAAGAAACAAAAAAAACGGAGAAAGAAAAAAAACAGAGAAAGAAAAAAAACAGAGAAAGAAAAAAAAAGGAGAAAGAAAAAAAAGAGAAAGAAAGAAAAAGAGAAAGAAAAAAAGAGAAAGAAAAAAAGAAAGAAAAAAGAGAAATAAAAAAAGAGAAAGAAAAAAAAGAGAAAGAAAAAAAGAGAAAGAAAAAAAAGAGAAAGAAAAAAAAAAAGAAAAAAAAACAGAAAGAAAAAAAACAAAGAAAAAAAACAAAGAAAAAAAAAAAAGAAAAAAAATGGAGGAAAAAATAATAATGGAGGAAAAAATAATAATGAAGCAAAGAAAAAAGAAAGGTAATGATAATCGTTTGCTCATTCATTTTTTTTTAAATTATTGCCATTTTTAAATTTACTCATTGATGATGGAGATGAAAACACGTATTTTATGAACTCCAACATTAACCAAAATCTTGATGTGACGATCAAAAATGCTGGTCAGATAACCAAAGAGTGACCATTTTTTTCT
>NC_136526.1:13757374-13784874 GCF_053919585.1 Euprymna scolopes
GTGGAGTCTAGGAAGAAAAAAAAAAAGGGGAAAAATAAACAAAGGTGCTAAAAGTATTCATTCTATTTGCAAAATTACCACACGATAAAATCTACCGATCAACTTTTTAATTTCAGTGTACGAGAGTTGTTCCAAATCAAATGCATCCTATATTTTTTTTTTTTTTTTTAACTAAAATAAAAAAAGTCGAAGAGCTATGAAGACGGAAGTGGTGCCATTAAAACGAATGACCTTTTGTGCTCCAGAATTGATTTTTCTACATAGTCACCATCATTTTCAATACACTTTTGCCAGGAATTCAATGACGTATCTCTAGTCCTGATGCACGTTTATGACAGGGGTTGCTTTCTTAGAGTTTCACACTGTCAATATCTGCAACAGAGATATGAAACTTTAAAGTGATGAATGCTTAAGTTCAGTCATCAAAACAATGCAACATCACTCTTAGAGAAAAATTTCACGGAGAGTACCATCATTAGTTAAGAACAGGTAACGTGAGCACCCCACCAGCAACACCACTTCCAGAAAACATTATTCTTTGAAAACATTACTCCTTGGCATTAGTAATCTTCATTCTCGGCGTGACTGACCCCATGCCACCGCCTCTAGTACCAATTTGAGATGATAATAAAAAGGAAAAGTCAGGTTAAAGTGCTTGGAAAAATCAATTGTAAAAAGTGATATTCTCCTGAAGGTTGAAGGTTCAATCCTCAGTGTGGATGATCGAAAAATAGTCATGGCTGATGGAACAAGAGCATGCTACCCCTGTGAAGTAAATAAAGGGTTTCGTTCAAAATTCCGTCCAAATTCCAGAGTTTGATAGAACCATTCCAGAGCTTGAGAAGATGCAACTGAAGAAGGTCGGAGGTTACATTGACCGAAACGTGAAAATGACACAAGATAAGAACAGTAGTCCAAATAACTAATCCTCATCTCAAAAATTCCGAAACAAGGTTTTCATTGTTTGAAGAACGAGGATGAATAATACATTTTGGTACTTGTACAGTTTAATCAAGACATAAAAAAATGAAAATATCGAAAAAAAGGTTATATTGTACGTATCCGTTTTGGACTGAAGATCTCCGAGAAAAAAAAAAAAAAAAAAAATTTCCACTTAATTTTATCAAGTAGTTCGTTTTTTTTACAGTGGAAAAACATGTTTTTATGAGAGCGCAATGAAGGTAGACATCTTTGAATTTTTTGAACAAGCCACGGGGAGATAACTCAAGTTTAAGCGCCGACACTCCCTCCCCATCTTTAATACTAGCTTTTCTTCCTAAAAATCGAAACATGACTACCTTTTGCTCAATATCATAAATTGTTTTTTTTTCACTGTAAAAAAAGAAACAAAAAAAATTACTTCATGAAATTAAGTGAAATCTGTTTTCACAGAATTTCATTTCATAATGGATACATACAATATAACCTGTTTTTCAATATTTTCATTTTTTAATGTCCTGATTAAACTGTACAAGTACCTACAGTTTAGGTATAAACTTAGATACTAGGGTATGATGTGACCAGCTGATTGACTCTCTGATCTCCCATCTAGCCAAAGTGGAGAAATTACTCAGTCACCAGGATCAAACATAACAGGCTGACAACCAGAATCTACAGATAATCTGTTTTTTTTTTTTTTTTTTTTTTTTTTTTTTGAGGGAAGGGGCTTCACCCCTCTGAATATTACCCCGCTGACAGAGTGATGCAGTACTAGACAAACTAATTCTTCAATCCAACAGATTATCTGGACAGCAGCTTTTCATGTACACAACTGGAATTTTGTTGGTTTGATGACATGTAGCAGCGGTTTGTTCTCTTTCCTCTTCTTTTTCATTGTTATTGTGATGTGTGTTTATTAATAGTAGCCGTTGGAAATGATGCAAGCAAAAAGACCATTTCGAGTTCAACAATGCTTTTTTTCTTTTTTCTTCTCCAGTGGTGTACAACAGAGTGGTGGGGGACAACAAGGCATCTAAACACAAGTCTTTTTTTTTCTTTTTTCACTCCAAACAAGGCATATTGACACTTGGAACATAAGGGGCAACTATTCGGGATCGTGTCAATCAGGGGACTGTGGGGAGTTGAGCAGCAAGATGTCTTCACATTACATTTAAACTTCTGTAGGTTAGCACAGCCAAGAAAACAGGAAACAGAAAGGGAAATTCCAAAGTCTAGCAGTTCAAGAGAAGAAACTATTAGAGTAAAAGGCTTTCTGGCATATAGAGACCTGAACAGTGAAGGGGGTGGGATTTTGCTGCTTGTCAGGTTAGTCGGGAATACTTGTAAAATAGACACAGGGATGTAACATTGTGGCGATGAGACAGGAGTTGGAGCTTGGTTGACAGTGCGGGATCTATTAGATTTGATACACTTTTTGGGCCTTGTCTAAGAGCGAAAGACTATTGGTAGATGCACGAGCCTAGGTTAGTTGGGAGTATATAGGTTAATTAAGCTACTTGTAAAACAAATCCAGGGATGCAACATTGCGGTGATACGACAGTGGTCGAAGCTTGGTTGACAGTGTAGGAACTATTAGATTGGAGACTCTTTTTTTGAACCCTGTCTGATAGGGAGAGACTAATGGTTGATGCATCAAACCCGATGACACAATATTTCAAGCATGGTCAAATGGTGGCTATGTAGAAATATAGGATACTGGCAAGTGTACATAGTTTTCTAGTCTGACAGAGGGAGCCCACCTTCTTTGAAGCAGTTTTGGTAAGGTTTTAGTCATACCGTCTGTAAATGTTAGGTGAACAAGTTTGAATGATGAACTCTCAGGTATATATACCTATATGGATGATGATACTTGTCCATCGTTTGCAAAGATGACCTTGATCATGCAACTGTTCTGTGGGTTTGAAGATGGCTTGTTAGACCGATTCGAGCTCTGAAGTATTTCCCGCGTGTTGGACACCTGTGGGATGATTCTGTATCAGAGATGTTGATTGCTCTGTCTTTTCTAATGTCACGTTTTCTCTTGCATTCTTCATGTAATCGTTCCATTCCATTGTAACCCCTTTGCGAGTTGTGGCACGCCAGAAATATCTGTCTTGGGTTAGTTTTGGCCATGAGTAAGAGTACAAACCAAATTGTTTAAGGGAGACCTTCAGATTGTACTTGAACCATTTCTGTTGTCTTCCTGTGGGTCTTTTTCCTTTGGACAGTTCACCGTAAAGGAGTTCCGTTGGGAGGTTTGAGTCAGGCAGGCTGCATATATAACCTGCTGTAGAATCGAAGAAAATGAAGGGAGGAAGCGGCCATGTGTCTGCGCGTCATGCCTTACCTTGGAACACTCCTACGGTGTGCGTACGTACATGACCGAAACATGAAAGAAATTCCAAAATGGCGCCGTCCTCATCTTGTAGATTGTGCGATCATGACTGGGCCCCACGTGACCGTTCTTTGGCTGCTGATTGGCCGAGGACGAACGCCGGAAGGATAAAGGGAGTGTGTTTGGAACATGGGGGTGTCTTTTCTAGGATCGACGTCAGTGTGATCGTATCGGTGAACTGCTGCAGCTTTAAGAGTACTTTAGTGTGTGTGTGATTTTTGGGACTTGCTCGTCTGCTGACTTTACAGGACTTTCTTTTCTGCTGATTCTGCAGAACAGGACTTTCTTTTCTGCCCTTCTGCAGAACTTGGAACAAAACTTCAAGCCTTTTCTTTCTTTTCACACGTAGTCGCCTAAAAAGGTAGAATCCGACTTACTTGTGAAACGGCTTTACCTGGCATTGCTGTAACATAGTGAGTACTGACGGAAGGTTTGACTGGGCTAAAACTCTTAGGTAAGGTATTATTAGTCATGACAATTAGTGGTTGAAAAGGTTTCTTGTAATTATGAAAGGAAAGGAGTTTTGTCTTAGTAGCATTAAATGTTATCAATCATTTAATGCCTCTATTCAACTACAGACTGAAGATCATTTTTTCGGTTTTTTCCCCACAGCAGATAATGATGATGATCTCAACATCTTATCGGCTTTGTGCAACTACTGACTTTCTCTTAATGCTATTAATGACATGCAAGGTGGAACAATAAAATTGCCACCCTAAAGAAAACAATATTACAGCTTTATTTTAAAACTTTTATTGAAAAAAAATCAATTCAGGTAACTTGATTATGTAGTAGAGCTGACATCTATTCAATGTAGCCGTCTTCAGCCTCAACCACCGCCTCATTACGGGTCCAGAACTGGGAGGATGCCTTTTTCACAAGCGTCGGCAGGAGCTCGGTGAATACTCAATGATCAGGCTGGCTTTGGTGTTGTGAGAGGTCATGTTGGTGACGTTCTCGACATCTGACCAAATGGAGTAGTTTAGAAGGTTCAGGTCGAAGGAGGAGGGAAGGGTCAGTGAGGGAAGGGTACAAAGTCTTAATACTCCTTCTGAAGCCAAGTCTGGGTCCCTTTGGACTGTGGGCCGGTATAGAGTCCTGCTGCCACACCCAGGGTCTGCCAGCTGATTGCACCAGGGGATCACCACACTTTTCAACACATCCAAGTACACTTTGGTGTAGCCTTCACTTGAAACCACATGAAAGATCATAACCATGTCTGCAAACTTTGTTTTCATCACCCTGGACATGTCCCTGTCATTTGTGGCAATCCTGCGATACATTTTGAGGGTGCTGGCAATGGTCCTGTTGTAGAGAGCATGAGTTGTATAGCAAGGCTTCTCCAATCTCGCATGTTGAACATAGTTTCCCTTTCAGACATGATATAAGGCTCCTATCGCTCTTGGGATTTGTACACAACTGGCCAACTAGTAGATAGTTTGCAACAAAAGCAGAAAACCGGTTTTCATCAAATGGAAATGGAATCATGTCATCTTCTCTAGGGAGATAATTTTATCGTTCCACCCTGTATCCTGACACATTTCTCTAACTCTAATTTGAATCCTAATGGAATTTTCCACCACTTTAATCTCATGATTTTTCTAACTCTATGTGAAAAAAAATCCTGTTTTTAACATTTTTTTTTATGTCCCTACATTTAAATATTGATAGAAGTTACCTTCTTTGGTGAGAAGACACCAATAGTGCCACCGTCTTCCCGAAGGGCAACACCCATTTCTGCCAAAACAGCCTCCCTGAAAAAGAGTTTTGAAATGTGAATAAACAAACAAAAAAAAAAAATAATAATAAAAAAAATTGAAATAGCAATACACATTAAAAAAAGAAAAAGAAATTGTCCAAAATAACTCAATAATGTAAAAATAGCTTGATCTGAGAAAGAATCTATTGACAATCTGATTATGACTTATGACATTTGATTATATATCTACGACATTTGATTATATATATGACTTATTGTATACCAATATGAAGTTATGATTATTTTTGTGATTTTGTTTGGATATTTTTCACTCTCCATCACTATGTGTTTTGCCATATTTTTTTATATTAATTTTTTCAGTAAAAATGCTATATCTTTGTTAAAACAACATTAAGCAATGAAATTTGCCACATAAGAGTACTTTTATGCAAGGGATCTGAATATGGCAGTGAAAATTTTCGGAAATTAATGGCTTCTAAGTAATCTTCTATATATATAAAAGCGAAAATGTATGTATGTTTGTTTGTGTGTTTGTGTGTCTGCTAAAACCTTTCGACACACGCGACGAAAATTCACAAACTCGATATCATATCGAAGCCCCATCCTTCGCTTGAAAAATATCAAAAAATTGGCCAAAAACGACAATTTTCCACGGAAGGGGGGGGGTCAACAAAAACGGGTTTCTCTTAACGATGCCAGATTCTACGCATGCATCAGATGACGTCGTGGCCTGATTTACTTCAAATAGTTGAAAAACCGAGTAAATTTCATCTCCGTCGCTTTAGCGCAGTTGGTTAACATGTTTATTCATTATCTAAACGTTTTGGGTTCGAAACGTGGTGTGAGATGTTTTTTTTTTCTTGATTTTTTAAATTTAAATATTGAACCCTGTATTATTTAAGCCATTTTTCATGTAACGTTCGTTTTCCTGGTTTTTTCTTTTTTTTTTTTTACTTCGCTTATTCTTAGCGACACCCGGGTATCCACCGATTTTTTAAATTTTAATATCGAAACAGCCTCATTTAAACCATTTTTCACGTGTTCGTTTTTCTGTTTTCAACGTTTGTTTGCCTTACGTTAGATTTTTTGTGTTTTTTTTTAAATCTTAATTAAAATGTTGTTTTCTTTTCTTACTTCGCTTATAACAATGCTTACATCGTCGTCGTAAGGCTTGATGACTTTCAAACATCTTTCACTAACTCATTCTGGCTGGCCGATTTTATTTTCAAACTTCGCCTCAGGGCTTCGGCTTCGATCCTCCCGGTTTCTTTTTTATTTAACACCACACACACCTACAAACACCCGGACAACGCCGGGTACCCCTGCTAGTATATATATAAAGGCGAAAATGTATGTTTGTGTGTCTGCTAAAAACTTTCGACAGACAGAACAGAAATTCACAAACTTGGTCTCATATGAAAACCCCATCCTTCGCCCGACAAATATCGAAAAATTGGCCAAAAACGTTAATTTTTTCACCTTGAAATCGAGTTGAATAAACATGTTACATTAAATAATTAATTATCTTGCCTTTGATAACATTTATTTGTTATATATTTGCTTTTTGACAACTTTTTCGAATCTATGTGTTCAGTAATACAAACCAAAAAGTTGTTACAGAACTCAAGGTTGAATTGCAATGCATTTTATGTACAACTAACTGAAATCTAATACGATGAATTTCTTTGGTATTATTGTATGTTAACACCAAAATATGAGATTCTACTTTTTTTTGTTAATTGTTTGTTTCCTGTCAGAAAGAAGGAAAAAAAAAAAAACTTTCATAAATCCTAAGCCAAATTGATAGTAGATAAAGAAGTATTGGATCAAAATGACTCACCTGTCTTTTCTGATAGCTTCCGTCTTGCGGAGTTTCTCCTCCCAAGACTCGTTCAGCTCAGCCATCAGTTTTTCAGACATTTGGAGCCGCTCAACGGGGTCGTCCCCATCTGCTGACATTGACTCTTTACGAGCTCGTTTGATTTCTTTTTGGCTGACAGGTGTGTTGGCTAAAAAAAAACAGCAAAGGAAAACGAAATGATTAAAAAGAAAAGACGGACAATGTCCAGATTAACATCTTCGTTTGAATGTTTTCTTTTGTTATTTCTAATTGCGCTATTTATATATCAATGTTTAATTGTTTTCTCATAGATTAGTTATGTATATCTATACCTGCCTTTACGTCATAAAATTACAATATATTTATGTGTGCGGCCTGTAATACACCATATTTGAAATACATCTACAAAATTATTTGAATTCAATTAAACATCATAAATATGAAATTTTTAACTTTTCAATTGTTCAAATCTTATCAAAATTTTTCCATTTCTTGTTCATATCTTATCAAAGTTTTCCATTTCTTGTTCTTGTTCATATCTTATCAAAATTTTCCATTTCTTGTTCAAATCTTATCAAAATTTTTCCATTTCTTGTTCATATCTTATCAAAATTTTCCATTTCTTGTTCAAATCTTATCAAAATTTTCCATTTCTTGTTCTTGTTCATATCTTATCAAAATTTTCCATTTCTTGTTCAAATCTTATCAAAATTTTCCATTTCTTGTTCAAATCTTATCAAAATTTTTCCATTTCTTGTTCAAATCTTATCAAAATTTTTCCATTTCTTGTTCATATCTTATCAAAGTTTTTATTGTTCAGAAAAAAAAAAAGAAAATTCTACTGACCATCAGTGATTTCAATTCCTTCATTGACTAAAAGTTCTCGGAGTCTGGCAACTTCTTCCTTCAATTCTCGGATTAATCTGGCATTTGGATCTTCATTGACAACAGCCTTACATACGATCTGTTTGGCACGATCAGCATATCTGCAGGCATAAGAAAAAAAAAAAAAAAATTATTTTGAATTGAACATTCAAAAAAAAAAAAAAAATACAAACAGTTGTTTTAGGAACTGAATTTCCACGTGTTTTAGAATTAGAAAAAAATACTCAACATATTAGTGAATGACTTGCAAATGATATGGTCATTGAAAGAGATTAGCATTATATCGGTTTTGGTATAGGCAACTAGTCTGATGGAAAAAAAAAAACTAAAAAAAAATTAATTCGATAAAACTGGATACCAAACTGCAGTGAAGTTCTAAAAGAGAAACGCACGACAGAATCAAGTGTTAGCCCTAAATGGGGGCTCCTTGATCTCTTTGAAATAACTCAAGTAAGAAATTAAAAAAAGTAAAATCTTTATTCAAATGAAGAAAATGTACATAAGACATTTAAGAACCACAAGAGGTTTACTGAGCTTTCATTTGCTGAATTTGGAGATCAATAGAATGTTTCTCCTGGCAGATTCTGTACCAACAGTTTATTGCGAGTATAGACCGCTTCATACCCGCCAAAAAAATTCCAGCCCAAAGCCCAACAGCCAGCCTTGGTTCACTCCAGAATGTGCCACTGCCATTGTGCACAGAAATCACTATTTCCATTGTTTCCAGCGTAATAAATGTCATGAAACTAAAGCCAGCCTTAGGACTGCCAGCAACGATTGCAAAAGAATAAAAAAAAATGCAAGAGATTTGTATGTTCAGAACGTCAAATTTAAAGTAGTGGAGCAGCAGCTTGGCTCCCACCAGTTTGAGAAAAGTGCGAACGGACGGGCGAACAGAGAAACAGAAGTGAATTACTAAGTCCGATCTCTCCTTTGTCAAGGGACAAAAAAAAAAAAAATGAAGACTAAAACGTGAAATATGAAGAAGGCCAGAGGATTAGTTGGCCGAAATGTGGTGAAATACCAACAACTATGAAGATGAGGATAACAGTCTGCAAAAATTATGAAGCCTCATCTCAAGGATTCAAAAAAAAAAAAAAAAAAAAAATATGTAAACAAATTCTTGTTAAAACATCTTCTTTAAATAATCAAATTTTAAACAATTTCCACTATTCACTGATCATTTTTTTTTTTTTTTTTTTTTTTTTTACACGGTAGTCACCACTTATCAAGGCCCGGAAGCCACTCAGGGATAAGAGTTATTGCAAGTACAGTACGTTAGTGAGGAGATTTAATGAAATGTTCACTTAAGGGGGCGGTTCATCAGGAATTTGTTTACATTGGACTTGAAGACATCCAGGTTGTAGTCAGATGGGAAGCAGGCAGATGGAACAGAGTTCCACAGGCATGCAGTTCTAAGAAAGAAGCTTTGTTCATGAAATCTACATTTTGATTTAGGCACAGATAAAGAGTGGGGGAAATTTTTCACAGTGGATTCAGCTAGACGGGTGTTTTTCGTGAAAGATTGGCGAGGGGGGACAAGAGATTGGAGTTCAGACGAGCACCTGCTATGGAAATAGCGATAAAACAAGGATAGGCTCACAACGTCTCTTCTGTGGGAGAGAGGTTGCAGGGTAGAGAAAAGGGCATCCCCCACTAAGCCACGAAGTCTATTTTGTACTCTGTCAAGGCAGGATAGGCTATTTTTAGCAGCTCCTGCCCAGATATGGCAGCAGTATTCCATCCTTGGACATACTTGGCTTTTATATAGATAGAGAATTGCATCAGTAGTGAGATATCTTCTGGAGCAGTAGAAGGATCCCACCATCTTTTCAGCGACCTTGGCAACAGACTTGATGTACGTGTTCCATTTCAGATCAGGAGTAAAGGACAAACCCAGAAGCTTATCAAAACATGGGGCTTCTCCTAGACAAGAGCTATCCATTTCAATTGATGCCAGATGGGGATCAGAGCGTTGATGATGTAAAGATAGGAGTTTGGTTTTAGATGCATTAAAGGTAACCAGCCACGTCTTCCCCGACTGAACCACGTGCTCGAGATCAGAGGAGAGAGAATCAGAGAGAACTTTGTCATTTATGGTGTTGTTTCACCAATCTACTGATACTCATTAACCCTCATCCTTAAGTGGCTTTTGGGCCTTGCGAAGTGGTGACTCTCTTGTAAAAAAAAAAAAAAAAAAAAAAAAAAAAAAAAACTGAAGACTAAAAAAATGAAATATGACAAATTAAAGACAAAAATAATTCAAAGTGCATTAAAAATTTAAATGAAAGAATTTTTTTTTATTTTATTTACCTCAGTGTACTGAGAGTTTCATCAAAATTGATGTCTGCAGGACTCAGGGCAGCTATCATTGCTGTCTTGGAGTTACCACCTGAAAAGGAGTGGGAAAAAGATACCATTTATTATTAAAGTTAAATTTTCTTTTTAAATATGGAAGAAAACCTGTCTTACATGTATTTTTGAAAAGAGAATTGGATAAAAAAGAAACTTTACCCTCCCCAGGTGCTTATCTTTACCCTCCCCATGAAAAAAACAAAAATAAATAAAATCTGTACAATGTATGTACCCATGATGGAAAAAAAATATCGTACACTAAAAATCACGTAAATCTGTCAAGTTGTTTTATTTTTATGAATAAAGTGAATTTTATCCAATGCTCCCCCTTTCCGATGTAAAGAACGTCGGGTTTGTATTACTGTACACATAGATTTGAAAAAGTTGTCAAAAAACAAATATATAACAAATAAATGTTATCAAAGACAAGATAAGTTACTTTTCTACCAAACTGGATATGTTTTTAGTGTTTTTATTGATTGTAACATGTTTATTCAGCTAAAAAAACATACAGTATTTACCGATGTATTGGAAAATTTAAAATGGCGTCCGAATCTCTCTTTGACACGGTAAGTTGGGAAAAGGAGATAAAAATAAAAAATATGCAAAATACTGTTAAAAACCCACTGAATATATGTCAGCCTATGTCATGGTAACATATATTGAGCGAGTTTTAAACCGTATTTTGTCTAGTTTTTTTACTTTTAACTCCTTTTCCCAAACTTACAGTGTCAAAGAGAGATTCGGGCGCCATTTTAAATTTTCCAATACATCGGTAAACCTGTATGTTTTTCGAGCTGAATAAACATGTTACATTAAATAAAAACACTAAAAACATATCCAGTTAGGTAGAAAAGTAACTTATCTTGCCTTTGATAACATTTATTTGTTATATATTTGTTTTTTGACAACTTTTTCGAATCTATGTGTACAGTAATACAAACCCAGAAAGTCTTTCTAAAATCTCGCAAGTTTTGCAATTATTTGGAGTTATCTCCTTTGTTTCTTCAGACTGTTTTTAAGATGGCATCACAAAATCATTGCTCATCCTGAAAAATTTTTTTTTTTTTTTTTTTATGAAAATAAAACTACTTGGTTAATTTTCATGATTTCTTTTGTACAATATTTTCTTTCTGTCACAATCATAAAGATTTTTATTTATTTTTGTTTTTTTCAAGGGGTGGGGATTCTGGACAAGCACCAAATCCTGCCCCAACATGCACCAGAGTTGTAAGACAGAAATGAAAAGTTTGACTTAGAAAAAGTGAACATCATGGCTGGAGGGGTGGACAGTTAGACGGAAGGCTAAATTTGGATAGATTGCTGTGGTTTGAGGGTGAAGCACTTGGAGAAAACACAATCGTTTAGAAGTTGGAAAAATGTCAGTGGTTGTAGGCAGGCAGTTAGACAAAACATCACATGATGGAACAAACAGAAATTGTTGATTTAGTGGAGGACAGTTAGAACATGATATAATGGAACAGACAGAAATTGTTGATTTAGTGGAGGACAGTTAGAACATGATATAATGGAGCAAACAGAAATTGTTGATTAAGTGGAGGACAGTTAGAACATGATATAATGGAGCAAACAGAAATTATGATTTAGTGGAGGACAGTTAGATAGAACATGATATAATGGAGCAAACAGAAATTGTGATTTAGTGGAGGGCAGTTAGAACATGATATAATGGAGCAAACAGAAATTGTGATTTAGTGGAGGGCAGTTAGAATGTCACCTGATGGAGTAGACAGAAATTGTGATTTATTAAGGGGCAGTTAGAACATGATATAATGGAGCAAACAGAAATTGTGATTTATTGGGGGACAGTTAAAACATGATATAATGGAGCAAACAGAAATTGTGATTTAGTGGAGGGCAGTTAGAACATGATATAATGGAGCAAACAGAAATTGTGATTTAGTGGAGGACAGTTAGTTAGAACATGATATAATGGAGCAAACAGAAATTGTGATTTAGTGGAGGGCAGTTAGAATGTCACCTGATGGAGTAGACAGAAATTGTGATTTATTGGGGGGCAGTTAGAACATGATATAATGGAGCAAACAGAAATTGTGATTTATTGGGGGACAGTTAAAACATGATATAATGGAGCAAACAGAAATTGTGATTTAGTGGAGGGCAGTTAGAACATGATATAATGGAGCAAACAGAAATTGTGATTTAGTGGAGGACAGTTAGTTAGAACATGATATAATGGAGCAAACAGAAATTGTGATTTAGTGGAGGGCAGTTAGAATGTCACCTGATGGAGCAGACAGAAATTGTGATTTATTGGGGGGCAGTTAGAACATGATATAATGGAGCAAACAGAAATTGTGATTTAGTGGAGGACAGTTAGAACATGATATAATGGAGCAAACAGAAATTGTGATTTAGTGGAGGACAGTTAGAATGTCACCTGATGGAGCAGACAGAAATTGTGATTTAGAGGGGGGCAGTTAGCTAGAACACCGTGGTTTGAGGATAGTCGGTTAGAGAAGAGGCAAGTCTTCATTGAGAGGACAAAAGCAGAATGTTTGAACGCCACAATTAGGGGGAAGATCAAGAAGGTCTGCATGCTGTTAGTTGTGCGAGGAGCAGGTAGTCCAAACATCATGGCTAGGGAGATGGTTGCATAATAAAAAAGTTAAAACTGACTTACCCAAATTCTCTCGGAGGAGCCATGTGAGAACGGAATCTCTGTAGGGGATAAAGTCTGTTTTCTTTTTCTTTTTGCTACTCTGTTTGAAGGAAAGGAAAGGAAAGGAAAAGTGTTAGGAAAATGAAAATAATGGAATAATAATCAAAAGGAGAAAATAAAAATGTCCGTCAAGGAACCTTGACAAAACAATTAGGACAAAACATAAACAAAATGTCCGGAACGCTAGAAGCCAATTTTGATTCTTTAAAGAATTGCAATAACCAACTTCAGTGTTGGTTTTCATCTGTATTTATCGCAGGTCGCTTCCCTTATGTTGTAGTGTTAGTTAGTTGTTGAATAATTGACGAGGAAGACACACAGTAACAGTTAAATAAATATGTATTAACAAAAATACACAAAAAAGATAATCAAGCAATATCTTTGCTCACTGCTAGATGAGTGGTGACGACCATATTGTACGTGAGTCTGTCCCTAACTCTTTTGGTAAAACGGTTCTCGTTACTCGGAAGTGATGCCATGAACGTAAATAACGTCATGGAATAGTTCAGTATTCCAAGTAGTATTATTTCGTCTTTTAGGCCTCATATTCCATAAGCCCTATTTCTGACAAAGGGGGAAGAACTGCTGTTTTCTGGGCCAGAATATAATATAATATATATTATATATAAGAATATAATACTTATTGTTGGTTAGTTTTCAATTTTGTTTTAAGCTCTTTATATTAAGTGGCTTCATGCCTTGTCTGGAGTGATTTCCATTAAAAAAAAAGAAGTCAACAACATCACTGTATACTTGGTAATTTGGTTCCCATCATAATGTTAACAACAGGAGAAGATGTCTGAATCAACAAGGCCCTACATGTTTTTAGTCGCCTGCATCTGTGGTCTTGACCAGAGGTCATTATAGGCATAAAAGTCTGAATTTATCAGATGCTTATTCAGACAATCCTCCTCTACAGCTATGAGACCTGACCAATGACCATTATTATTACATGCAGAATCTTTTGGAATTAAATTTATGGAGAAATACACATTATAAATATGTATGGGGTGGAACGATAAATTTGTCACCCTAAATAAAACAACACTACAGCTTTATTTTAAAACTTTAATTAAAAAAAATCAATTCAAATGACTTGATTATGTAGTAGTGCTGACATATATTCAATGTAGCTGCCTTCAGCTTCAACCACCACCTCAATACAGATTTGAAACTGGGAGCATGCCTTTTCCACAAGCGCCAGCAGGAGCTCGGCGGATGGTGGCGATCAGGCTGGCTTTGTAACCGGAGGTCATGTTGGTGATGTTCTCAACATATGACCAAATGAAGTAGTCCAGTGGGTTCAGGTCAGGGAGGAGGGGGGGCAGTGAGAAATAGGTACAAAGTCATAATGCTCCTTCTGAAGCCAATCTTGGGTCTCTTTGAACTTGTGAGCTGGCGCCAAGTCCTGCTGCCACACCCAGGGCCTGTCAGCAGCCACCTGATTGCACAAGGGGATCCCCACAATCTAAAAAAAACAAAAAAAACTGATAGTATTCAACCTATATATCCTGCCTCAACCGAATTCTGCCAGTCCTCTTGCAGAATTCGGTCTCCAATACCCAAATTGGAATCTGAAGCAGAATCATTTCTTTCAACCACTCTCTTTGTGTTGCAACAATTCAGGAGACTTCAGCAAAAGATTCAGAAACGCTCTATGGTTGATGAAAATGCCTGGAAGACCAGCTGAAGACATGATTGTACACGATCAGAACCGACGTCGAACCTAGCTCTGGTCCACAGTGTTTGCCGCCGATGATAACTGCATATCTCAAAAAGCTGAGATTGCTCGACCTATATATTAGTGATTGGACAATTCCAGTATTTTTCCCGATTCGATACAATTACTGATTCTGATTCTTTATAAATCTCGAAATATTTAACTATAAAGTTGTTATTTTATCCTGATTACCATAAAGTAACATGTTAAATGTGCAGATATTTTCTCAGACATGAAAACACACTTGTATGGGTGTGATGTATAGATTTTAGTTTTACTGGAAGTATAAAAACAGTAAGGATTTTTTTTTTTTATTACTACCAGCAGTGGAAGATTTTTTTTTTTTAAATTAAGGAATTGCTTTGGCATCAGGAAAATAGGCATAACTTTTTCCGATTCTCATTCCCCAAAAAGTTTTGATTTTTTCAGTTGCTGATTATGATTAATCGACCCAACACCATTCTGTCTCCAACGCCCAAATTCTGGCACCATTCGATCTCCAACGCCCAAATTCTGGCACCATTCGGTCTCCAACGAACAAATTCTGGCACCATTCGGTCTCCAACGAACAAATTCTGGCACCATTCGGTCTCCAACGAACAAATTCTGGCACCATTCGGTCTCCAACGAACAAATTCTGGCACCATTCGGTCTCCAACGAACAAATTCTGGCACCGTTCGGTCTCCAACGAACAAATTCTGGCACCGTTCGGTCTCCAACGAACAAATTCTGGCACCGTTCGGTCTCCAACGAACAAATTCTGGCACCATTCAGTCTCCAACGACCAAATTCTGGCACCATTCAGTCTCCAATGACCAAATTCTGGAACAATTCGGTCTCCAATGACCAAATTCTGGAACAATTAGGTCTCCAATGACCAAATTCTGGCACCATTCGGTCTCCAATGACCAAATTCTGGAACAATTCGGTCTCCAATGACCAAATTCTGGAACAATTCGGTCTCCAATGACCAAATTCTGGCACCATTTGGTCTCCAATGCCCAAATTCTTGCTCCATTCGATCTCCAATACTCAAATTCTGACACCATTCGATCTCCAATACTCAAATTCTGGCACCATTTGGTCTCCAATGCCCAAATTCTGGCACCATTCGATCTCCAATACTCAAATTCTGGCACCATTTGGTCTCCAATGCCCAAATTCTTGCTCCATTCGATCTCCAATACTCAAATTCTGGCACCATTCGGTCTCCAATACTCAAATTCTGGCACCATTTGGTCTCCAAAGCCCAAATTCTGGCACCATTCGGTCTCCATATACCAGAATTCAGCCATAAAGCAATAAATTCAGAAACATCCTACAGTTGGTGAAGGTGCCTGGGAGGCCAGCTGAAGACATGATGGTGCACGATCAGAGCTGATGTTGAACCTAGCCACATTCCATAGGTCTACAGTGTTTGGTGCTGGTCTCGGGACTGACTGCCAATTACTCTCTTGGCTGTTACAGACCATCGTGTTCATGGTCTGTGTTCATCCGGGACACTGTGTTTTACAGGGGGAACTAACTCAACCCATCCTGGGTGAATATCACCTTAGGTCACGCGTTAACAACAGATCTAGTGATTTCGGTTGGAACACCTTTGAAGATATTGATGATTTTCTTCATGTTTTCAATGTGCAATTCTGATAGTGATATGAAGTTTGTTATCAATTCTTTTTTTTTTTTTTTATAATCGTTCAAGACAAGGCATGAAGCCACTTGATGTAAGGAACAAAAAAATACTACTTCAAGGTAAAAAAATTTGTCAACAATAAGTGCTGGATGGAATAGATTCTGACTCAGAAAACGGCAAATCTTCCCCCTTTGTCAGAAATATTGCACTTGGTCAAGCTATGTCATTTATGGTCTCTCTCATGATCTAAGCTTTTGAGGTGTGTGACGTGCAAGTTTTTCTGATGGCCGTCTTGTTATATACATGACATATTATACATTTATTTTAAATATAATAGCATTTCATTTTGTTAGAGTGCGACTGTAGCGATTTTTATTTCTGATTTTTTGAGATGAGGACTGATTATTCATAGTATTTGAATTCTTTGGACTACTGTTTTCGTATTCGGATTATTATTTTCACAACGTTTCAGTTAATGTAACATCCGACCTACTTCAGGTGTATCTTGTCAAACTCTGGAATCTTTCTGCCAAACTCGAAAATCTGCATGGAATTTTGAACGGAACGCTTAATTTAATCCATGGAGGTAGCATGAGCTCGTTCTATCAAGCATGACTGGGTAAAATTGTATTTTTAGTGTCGCCTTCACTGAGGATTGAACCTTCAACCTCCAGAAGAACGTAAATTAGAACTGAATTTTAACCAAATACTTTAACTAGTATGCCACGGATAATTCTAGAATACATTTTAGGAGCTTTAAGTGAAGATACACCTGAATAAGGTCGGAGGTTACATAGAGCGAAACGTTGCGAAAAAAAAAAAAAAACATTGTAGAAGTTCATTTGTCAGATGATATGGATGACTCTTCTCTGGAGTTTCATTTGAACAGCATCAATGTCCATATTTCTGAATCATACATGGAAATACTTACGATGGATACTGTAAATACTTTCAACTTCAATTCTTTACTGACATGTTTATTGCTGAAGACGGATTTGTAGGTCTTATACGCATTTTAAGTCATATCTTCACTGTAATACAGGGCGGTTGGTAGAAAAGCGTGAAATTTATCAAACCGTAATTTATTCTTACAAAGATTAAGTTTTATAAAGTTTTTACCAAGACTAACATCATAATACACTCATAGATGCTTGAAATGTCGTTCATGCAAATCGAAGCGAATAAGCCAGTCGTAATAGCATTTACAACCTCGAATTTCCCGCTTTTCTAGTGAGCACTCTGTATATAACATTATTATGTTTTTTTTACAATGATTTAAACCATATTAATATCATCAAATGTGTCATTTAATTCAATGATACAACTAAATATTTGGAAATATTCTAACGATATAAGACAACGATATACGGCATAATCACGTTGACACACCAGTTTCTGTTAGATCATTGAAGTTAAGTGCCGTTGAGCCTGGCCAGTAATAAAATGGGTGACTATTTGGTAATGCTAGGTGCTGTATGTGCTAAGAGCTTGGAGAATATAAAAAACACAACAAAGAATAAAAACGCCACAAAAAATAAAGAAATTATTATTAAAGAAAACTGACAAAAGATTGCTTGATTTACAAAAACAATTTTTTTTACATCTACTTTTTTTTATTAAAATATAATATTATAATAGAAAAACAGGTGTTACTAATTGTGAAAGTCGATAATGTACGTACAAACACGAAGTGGATTAACATATTATATCAATGAAAATATTAATATGAGTGATAATCATTATTGATGTATTATTTCGAAAGCAAAATTCAAGCAATAACAAATGGAAACATTTGTTGGAAATTTTTTTTTTTTTTTCATCTGGAAGAAAAATCTGTTCTTGTGAAAAAAAAAAAAATAATAAAACAAAACAAAAGCTAGTGAAAAAAAATTTAAAAGTCCATCTGAATACAAAGAAATGAAATGAAACATAATTCAAAGAAGGTTTGCTGCCTAAAAATACTTGAGTGACAGAAGGGGCAGGAGAGTGAAAATGATCGTGAGAATGAGAGAAAGAGTGAAAGTGAGAGGAAAAGAGAGTGGAAGTGGGGAGGAATGGTAAGAGAATACGAGACAGACAAAGAGAGAGAAAGAGAGGGAGAGAGAAATAGAGAGAGAGAGAGTGAGTAAAAGGGAGGGAAAATGAAAAAGAATGAAAGGAAAAGAGAGAGAGAGAGACTTGGAAAAGGTGAGAAAAATTACAAACAAAAAGAAAGGGCTAGAGAGGGAAGTAGAAAGATAGGGAAATAAAGACAGAAAGGATTAGAGAGAGAGAGACAGACACACAATGTTCAAAGAGAACAACACTGATGTGCACGTACATTAAGCCATACGACATTTAAAAAAAAATTGGGTTGTTGTCCAGATTTCCCTCACATTAAAACACATGAATAAACAAAAATCTGTATGATATACGTAACTGCAACAAAACGAAAACATATTCCAAAAATCCTGTAAATTAATCAAGTAATTTTATTTTTAAAAAGAAAATCATTTTTAAGCAATTAATGACAATTCATAGGCATTACTAGCAGTGTCAGAAATTTCGTGAAAATAGTGAATAATTCCACCCTATCTTTCCAAGCTTATAACTCCTCGAAAAATGTAATTCAAGCCCTAATTTTTTTTTCAATTAAAGGAGCAAAGACCAAGGTTCCATTAAAAAAAAAAAAAAAAGAAAAAACAATGTGTTTTTTTTTTTTAAAAAGGTTTTAAACTTCGGACTTTACAGGTAAATTTCTAAAAAAGGGATTTTTTTGTTTTGTTTTAAATTTGAATATATTATTTATTGACATTTTCTCTTCAATTTGTGATATATAAAACTATTTGACATAAATTAATTATTTACTTTTTAAGAGAAAGTTGAAAATGGGTGACACTTGGGGGGGGGCGTGAATTTAAAAAAAAACGTTTGTCTAAAATATTATATTCGGTTTATTGGAAAGAACATAAAATTTCACATTGACCCTGAAAATATCGTAAAAATAGAATCAATAGAAAAATTTTGATAGATTTTTAAAGTTTAAAAATTGAAAAATATTGAGTTCGGAAAATTCATTACTGTTTTAAAAAAAAAAAAAAAAAAAATTCTATTACTTTTAAAACAACTGTAATAGTTTATTTTGGAAGTATAATCCATAAAGAAAATAAATAACCCACTTTTAACAGAGAAATTACGAGATTTTTATATTGTATTCGCAGTTTCGTGTTAGGGGTGTCAAAAATTCCTACAAAAATTCTGATACTGCTACGGCATTACAACATAAATCTTGCAAGTTTGAATTATTGTTAATTTATCTCCCTTTGTTTTTGTAATTTTTAGATTGTTTTCAAAATGGTGGATAAGGCAGCCACTCTTCGGTTGCTCATAAAATGTTATTTTCTTAAAAATAAAACTACTTGATCAATTTACGTGATATTTGGAATATGATAGATTTTTGTTTATTTTTATTTTTTTTTTAATATAGAGTGAATTCTGGACAAGAACCCAAAATTGTCATTAAAAGTCAACTTGGAATAGTTATTACACTTTATGGCCAATCATGATCATTTTACAAACACCGCATCCATTTTAGCAGAGTATGAATCATATACACGCACACACATGCACGTTCAAATACATAAACACACATATAAATATATATAAACATGTATATCTAGACACACTTAATTGTAAGTACACCGTCACATATAGCTGTATGCACACATAACCACACACGTAACATGATACTATGCAAAAATAATTATTATTCAATTTTTAGATATTTTTTTTAAATATCCTGCTATGTCATGATTTAGCATCAAATTGGGGAAAATAGAAACTATAAAGGTTACCATGGCCAACATATCTGGAGTCAAAAGTTTCAAACTGATGCTAATAAAAAAAATTTAAAAATCCTAAATTATTAAAGATTTTTTTTTCTTTCCCCTCGATGTAAACGTGTTAATTTGAAATGGAATTTTCAAGTTTAACAAGCCAGTACAATGCAGAAGTTATAGATTTTTTAAAAGTATTTAAAAGCGAGGGGGGGGCAGTTTTGCTTGCTCGTAAAATATGCTTTAAATATGATAATTAAATTTGTCCAGATTCTGTATCTATCATTACAGAGTTGTGTTTTCAAAAGTAAAAAAAAAAAAAAATGTATTTGGGTGCCATCAGCTAGAATCGAAACCGAAACTGTAACATTCAAAGCAGGTGACGTTACCACTGTACCAACGTGACACGCATATGAACTGATTAAAAATTAAAAATAAACTAAGATAAATGCACAAAATATATAACATTTTTTTTCTTTTTTTTTTCAATTTTGGCCCATTTTTGACATCTTAAAAACTATTTTAACTGGCTAAAGATCCATAAAAGAACGGTCCACAAAAAATTCAATCATTTGAGGCTGCTAGTGCTGCTCTGCGACTTTTCGTTTCAGAGGAGATAGAGTTTGAAAATATGGAGACAGACAGACATAGTGAGTTTTATAAATTAGATTTAAAATTAACCAACTTTCGATGATATGATGTCATCTTTAGGCATAGAAACAGTGTGTATTTTTCGTCCTTAATTATATTTTAGGCTGGATCACCTCCCCCCCTCCTTCCCCCAAATAATTTGCTCACAACAATTTATTTAATTGTAGAGAAAGTTGTTTTATTTTTATTTTCATAATACACTAAGGTTGTTTTATTTTTATTTTCATAATACACTAAGGTTGTTTTATTTTTATTTTCATAATACACTGAAGTCAATATGCGGCATAATCACGTTAACACACCAGTTCTCGCTAAATCACCGACGTTAAGCAACGTTGAGCCTGCTCAGTACCAAATGGGTGACCAATTGAGATTATCTGATGCTGTGTGTGCTCTCCGTTTATTCCAGCATTAGTATTTTTTACAAAAAAAGTCACCACTTATCAAGGCCCAGAGGTCACTCGAGGATAAGGGTTAAAGAGTGTACAGTAGTCAATGGGACAATATCATAGTAATCGTTAGTAGCGGAAATTTGGTAAATTGGATTACTTAAGGGGAAACAGCTCATTAAAAACTTGTTTACATTGGGCTGGAAAACGGCCATATTATAGTCAGCTGGAAAGCAGGAAAACGGAAGGGAGTTCCATAGGTCTGCAGTTCTAAGAAGGAACCTTTGTTCATGGAATCTACATTTAGGTTTAGGCACAGATAAAGAGCGGGGGGGGGGGGAATTATTGATAGTGTTTTCAATTAGACGAGTGTTTCTCATGAAAGTTTGGCGGCGGGTGGGAGGAGACCATAGATTGGAGCTCAGACGAGCACCTGCCATGAAACTAACGATGCTTCGAGTCATCTTGGGATTCTCCTTGCCATTGGAATCAAGCAGTGTTGATTCAGGAGAAGTACAGTTAGAGATTGCAAAACTCTTGCTTCACAATTACATGCGCAGCTACCCTCACAGAGTTATCCATAGTCTTAGATGTGATGACTATGAAGTCAAGAGGCTTCCTAAGTCATATTAAACCTCTAATAAAATCCAAGGAATACAGCAGCCGATTAGAGAATGACCCCCCCCCCCGCCGTCTTTTGATATGAGAATCCCATCTACTGAGACTCTACTGTTTATTGTTTGGATGAAGAGTATATATAAAAAAAGAGATAAAAACGCATTTGGTTTCTAATCTTGGACTTTTAATTAAGGAGACAAGTTAAACGCGTTAACCCTATCAGAAAGCTATACATTGACATGAATAAAAACTTTAGATATATTATTTAAAATACACAACATATTTGAATATATATTATTTTAATTGGAATTCATTATTGAGATGAATATTATTCATATTAATTTATTTATTGCGGACTATTATTCTCATCTTTATTATCTTTATTAATAACTAATAAAGATGAGAATAATAGTCTGCAAATAATAACATATTTGAAGTTTAATATTACAAAATCTGCATTAATCAAAATATCATATTTAAGTATATTTTACGATCAGACAATGCCGGGTGACCTGCTAGTATATATATATATATCCTAAAAATATAGCAATATATAAAATTGTGTAAAATAGCAGAAGTATTTCTTGATAGCTTATCCTGTAATAACTTTTAAAGATATAACATCCAAATAGTTTATATATATATATATATATATATATATATATATATATATATATATATATAAATAAGGGGGTAATCACCAACAATGTGCATTTTTTAACATTATTTTATTATTCCGTGTCTTGGTTTTTCATTTAGAATTATGTTTGGATCATTGTAATAATGTTTTTAAATCATTGAAATCGTTTTTACACGTTTCAGACGTTCTGTGAAGCGTCCTCGTCAGAAATTATTTTCAAAATATATATATACACACACATTCCGTACTTTGGGGTAATTGCACCAACTAGCTAAAAGTGCTCTTTTGGCAACCATACATATAAGAGCACTTTATTACCCCTGGATTTCGGGCAATTACCCCAAAGTACGATATATTCCTCCAACTCTCTGGCCTTGATTGAAGGGGAGACTTAAACTTGCTACTATGGTTTCAATATTTATAAGGATCAAGTTCAATGAATTAATCATGAAAAAAGGCCAGAGCTTATATAGTTGACACACAAAAAAAATGTAAAAAAAAAAAAAAAAAAAAAAATGCAAGAAAACAAAATGTAAAAATAATTAAAAAAAAAATACATTCAAGAACGTTATATGTATTCAAAATAATATCTTATATCTATACTAAAACAATATTTTATACCATTTCATGCATATATTTAAAAACATTACACACCTTACATAATAATAGTACCAGAAATCACATAACCACCTACCCTCCAAAAATTGTGGCACCACACAAAATGGTCATGAAGGATCACGGAGGATGGAAAAACCTAGGAGGAATACTAAAACTCAGATGGAAGTGCATACAAGAATTTTAAGTAACTTATTGCTAGTTAAATTCCAGAGAAAGCCAACAATCATTATCAGTAAGAAATCTATGGTAAACGGACGTTGGGATAGCACAAAATGCTTTAGAATGGTTATCAAACGAGTTAGAAAGTGCTCAAAAACTAGGAAGACTTGTTGTCACTCAAAGAGTCCAGGGAAGATCAGTTGTTATTATCAGGAAGGAATCACTGACAATAAGTTGCGTGAAAACTTCTAGTGAATGATAATAATCGAGAAATCAATGGTAAGCGGCCGTTGCGATAATGCAAATTCATCTGCAAATGCTTGTGTGACTACTCCTAGTGAGTAAATAATAAATTGGCAGGATATAGATATATAAGTTAACACCCATACCTTGGCATAAATAAACTTCCTAGCTTAATAGGGGATGCCCTTTTCTCTTCCCTGCAACCTCTTCCCCACAGAAGAGATGTTGCGAGCCTGTCTTTGCTTTATCGTTATTTTCATGGCAAGTGCTCGTCTGAGCTTCAATCTATGGTCCCCCTCATAAAACTTTCACAAAAAACACCCGTCTGGCCAAACACACTATCAATAATTCCCTACACTCTTTATCTGTGCCTAAACATAAACGTAGATTCCATGAACAAAGCTTCTTTCTTAGAACTGCACGTCTGTGGAACCCTCTTCCGTTTGCCTGCTTTCCAGCTGACTACAATTTGTCTTCAAGGCCAACGTAAACGAGGATAAAGTACTACGTAAAATTCAGTGACACTCTTCTGGAGGTTGAAGGTTAAATTCTTAGTGCAAGCAATGCAATACTAAAAATACAACTATTTGGTCGTGGCTGACGGAAAGAGAGCATGTCACCCCCGTGGACTAAATAAAGTGTTCTGTTCAAGATTCCACACAAATTCTAGAGCTCGACAGAAAGATCATAGGCCTCGTCAGAAAGATCATAGGCCTCGTCAGAAAGATCATAGGCCTCGTCAGAAAGATCATAGGCCTCGACAGAAAGATCATAGGCCTCGTCAGAAAGATCATAGGCCTCGTCAGAAAGATCATAGGCCTCGTCAGAAAGATCATAGGCCTCGTCAGAAAGATCATAGGCCTCGTCAGAAAGATCATAGGCCTCGTCAGAAAGATCATAGGCCTCGACAGAAAGATCATAGGCCTCGACAGAAAGATCATAGGCCTCGACAGAAAGATCATAGGCCTCGACAGAAAGATCATAGGCCTCGACAGAAAGATCATAGGCCTCGACAGAAAGATCATAGGCCTCGACAGAAAGATCATAGGCCTCGACAGAAAGATCATAGGCCTCGACAGAAAGATCATAGGCCTCGACAGAAAGATCATAGGCCTCGTCAGAAAGATCATAGGCCTCGACAGAAAGATCATAGGCCTCGACAGAAAGATCATAGGCCTCGACAGAAAGATCATAGGCCTCGACAGAAAGATCATAGGCCTCGACAGAAAGATCATAGGCCTCGACAGAAAGATCATAGGCCTCGACAGAAAGATCATAGGCCTCGTCAGAAAGATCATAGGCCTCGACAGAAAGATCATAGGCCTCGACAGAAAGATCATAGGCCTCGACAGAAAGATCATAGGCCTCGACAGAAAGATCATAGGCCTCGACAGAAAGATCATAGGCCTCGTCAGAAAGATCATAGGCCTCGACAGAAAGATCATAGGCCTCGACAGAAAGATCATAGGCCTCGTCAGAAAGATCATAGGCCTCGTCAGAAAGATCATAGGCCTCGTCAGAAAGATCATAGGCCTCGACAGAAAGATCATAGGCCTCGACAGAAAGATCATAGAGTTCAACAGAAGAAGGTTGGAAGTTACATCGGCCAAAATGTTGTGCGAATAACACTAAAGATGGGAACAGTTTGTCAAATAATACAAACCATCATTTTGAAAATTCATTATAATAAAAAAGAAACTTAACATCAGTTAGCAACACAGAAAATGGTTGCAAAAAGGCCTGAAAAGATAGACCAAAGACGAAAGAGCACAATCAAAACCTCCACTGGAACAGCACAAAAAGTACTGTAAACTTGAGAAGGCTTATACTACCTCATATTCAAACGGCTTTCATTAGCATACACCCATATATA
The DNA here is from genome assembly GCF_053919585.1 of Euprymna scolopes. Taxonomy (NCBI): domain Eukaryota; kingdom Metazoa; phylum Mollusca; class Cephalopoda; order Sepiida; family Sepiolidae; genus Euprymna; species Euprymna scolopes. Next base: position 13,782,573 of record NC_136526.1, read on the forward strand.
TATATATATATATATATATATTAATTTTATTTATACAAACATTAATGGCTACATATGTGCATACATGTTTCTGTAATCACCCACGTTGGGGGATTACGTCTTCAGGCCAAGAGTGTTTCTCATGCAAGTTTGGCGGCGGGTGGGAGGAGACCATAGATTGGAGCTCAGACCTTCAAAAGTGACATTTCCACCAAATACATTTTTCTATTTCGTTTATCAAGTTAAAATACAACCTGGGTGGGAGTCAAAAAAAAAACAAAAACGGTAAAAGGATGAGTGAGGTCTTTGAAGATAATAAACATCTTTTTTCTTTTCCCCTTGCCCCATCCAACCTAACTTTTGGCTTTTTATGGCAAAGGGTACTTGAGAGTTTAGTTTTCTTGTCTTAGAGTCTGTAAGTTAATAACCTTAGCTATGGTCAACCAAGTACTGACCGGTGCCTTTTAATCTACCTATAAAAATGTATTTGGTGGAAATGTCACTTTTGAAGGTAATTCTTGGCCTGAAGACGTAATCCCCCAACGTGGGTGATTACAGAAACATGTATGCACATATGTTAATGTTTGTATAAATAAAATTAATATACCTGCTCTGTTCACTCACTGAGCACTATTTTGGTAGACACATGTTGTTTCATTGGATGTACTTCTAGGAAACTAAACTCTACTGGCTATATATATATATATATATATATATATATATATATATATATATATATATATATTATATTATATTATATTATTGGTAGTATTATTTAAACAAAACCAAAATGTGTCAACCAAAGAGTGCTCAATGTTAAGACAGAGCAATATAAATATGTTGGATGTGATAACTAATGGCTACACATATGCAAACATGTTTCAGTGACCATCCTGCCAGGGAAAATCACCTCATCAGGCCAAAAATATCCTCTCATGGATATTCTTGGCCTGATGAGGTGATTTTCCCTGGCAGGGTGGTCACTGAAACATGTTTGCATATGTGTAGCCATTAGTTATCACATCCAACATATATATAACATATTTAATCAAAAGTGATTGTACATTTAAATCTATAAAATTGTAGAAACACAAAACATTGTAAATTTTAAAGTACATTGAGATATTAAATACATAAGACTACAGCGAGATTGGAGCATGCAACACTTTAAATTCATTTTATTTTTTTGGTGTTTGAAATTGGCTTTTATTTATATAAAAGAATTTTTTTTATACTTCACAATATGCGGATACATCATAAGAATTAACACACACACATATATTTATACTCCTATAATTTTTTTTTTTGTATGTATTGAAATTCATATTAAAACCCCTTTTTTCTATTTACTTAAAAAGAAAACACAACTTTGTTATATATGGCTCGTGGAATTGCAATCATTTGCAAAAGACGTAGCTAATTTGTATATTCTTTTTAAACATTCATCGATCCATTAATACGATAGCGTGTGTGTTATTTTCTGTGTCACGCTTACATCCGGGTCGTTTAATTGTTATGTACTTCCATTTCTTATCACGAATAATTTTACCAAGAATTCTTCATAAGTTTTGGTTTCGATTATGGCTGAAGGAACAAGTTATATATATTCATAAGATTTTATTTCGGTTTTGACTCAAGCTAATGCACCCAAGTCATATGGATATATATATTTTTTTTTTTTTTTAGAAATCGCAACTTTATAATATATAAAAATCGATAGAACATTAACTCTATAATAATATATACAAAATCTGCAAGAATTAAAATATCATATTTAAGCGTTTTTTACAACCAGGCTCTGCCAGGCGTCCCTGCTAACTTGGATAAATACTTTTGCAGTTTTAACAAAAGAGATACAATAATATCGGGGCATCTCCATTTACACTGAACATCTACAGAATGCCAACATCAATATATTACATATGAATTAGTCCCTTGTGGAATTTCCACAGGTCCCGCTAGTTTTAATCAATTCGTTTTTTTTTATGTGATGATCATCATTAGTTAATCTTGTGTAATTATATTCGTGCAGATATTCTACATGATTTATATTGGCGTAAAAACGTTATAGTAAACACATACCTTATTCTATATATATTTATGTATATATATATTTGTTTTAAATATTTTGCCTACCAAACTCCTGCCAATTTTTTGGGCTACAGACATGAAACTTAATATATAGGGTATTCAAACCCATGCGAAATTTTATATTTGGGTTTTAGCTGGGAAAAATCGGTGCAAAAGTGTGAAAATTTAGAAAAAAAATGAAATTTGCCAGATGAAGGTTGAACAACGGCATTACGAATATGTATGCATAACG
>NC_136526.1:13789874-13922374 GCF_053919585.1 Euprymna scolopes
AAAAACTCATTTTCCATACACATGGCATAAATATATAAAAAAAAAATCCAAGCTAAAACAAAATAACCCTGTCCTCTAAGCAATTTCATGTACCTTGATAAGCTTGATATAATTATTTAGAAATGAATTCGAGTGAGTGAAAGTTATGAGAGTCAGATTGGATGGAATAAATGTAGGAAATCCTGAAATCAAATTAAAGTGAACATAAATATGTAGCACTTCTATTTATAGTCCTCTGTTCGATCGCTTCATTATATGCATGTATACATTACATATTTCCCTTATACATGGCAGCGGCTGATGGCTTAATGGTTGCGATGCTTAACTACTGAAAATTTGATTTGGTTTTTAATCATTTTTTAACGGTCAGCGATTCTATACAAACACAAAGTAGAAACTGGACTGTTTATATAAACAATAGTGTACAGAGTTAGTTTTTAAGAACTTTGAAGTATTATTTACCACATACATATATAGGATAGAACTTGAATGCTTACTAGACTTGAGTGTCTGATGTTTCTCTGTACAGGGGTTTTATCAGGACAACGTGGCACAAGGATACTTTTCCCTACAAGTGAACCCTGACTAAATATTTAAAATCATAGTATTCGCAGCCCAAATATAATCTCATCAGTGTAGCTAACCCACATTGGCTTTTATGAGGAATGGTGCACTTTCTCCAAGTGATGTTATTTCAAGTAAGAGCACAAAGCTGGATACTCCACCAGACTAAATCAATTCTTGTTCTGATATACAGTATGACAAAGAGATGACAAGATGTACAATAACCTATTAAAATTATTCTCAACTAATTTTATTAACTATTAATCTATTAAAATTATTCTCAACTACTTTTATTAACTCACTGTTTGTGATATAAAGGAGAACTTTACTGAAATATTTGAATATCTATGCGTCTCTCATAGAGATCAAGTGTTAGATCCAAGAAGGGAGCCTCCTTGATTTCTGACTGAGGTAAAATGAAACTAATATATATATATATATATATATATAGTAATTTATAAAATATATATGGCGATTAAGCTACACTGAATATTCGGCGTTTCCTCCACTCTAGGACTCTTCAGGCTTATGCGCATAAGCCTGAGGAATCCTATAATGGATGAAACGCAGAATATTCAGTGTAGCTTAATCGCCATATATATTTTATAAATTACTAACTAGCTCTACCTACGTATTGAGCACTTTCAAAGTAAATATTTAAAGTTTACGCATAAATCTATACTTTCGTATATTAATTTTATGTGAGTAAATGTAGTAGTTATATATATATATATATATATATATATAAGAAAAGATTATTCCAAAGGTTTCATGTATTTCAAATCGATTAGCCATTGGCAATGTACATATATCAATAAGGATAAATTGTAAATTGACTCAAATATTAAGCAACATGATTAACATTTTGGTAATCGAGCATATATATATATATATATATATATATATATATATATATATATATATAGCAAAAGCAGGAAGGAATAACTTCATATTTGTATTTTTTCGGATATTAACAATTGTTTCGACACGAACCAGACAATTTAAAATTTTATTGATTGAGATTGTCAGACTGACTTCCTCATCTTGGTTGTTATAGTCACAACGTTTTGGCCGTTTTGCCCTCCGGCCTTTGTCAGGTGTTTTGTATCGAACTGGGGAACCATTTGTTAGGAGTCTTGAACCCAACCCTTTATTATTATTACGGGGGTACCGTGTTCGGACTCTAGCTAGGCTTTGGGACATAGTTGCTGATTCTCTGTTTTGAATGTTACTTTTTCACTGCCTTCATTCAGGATTGAACTCAGCACCTTTGGGTAACTGTAAACTTTGATACAACGTCTAGGACCATTTGGCCATATGTCACTAGGACATATATATATATATGGAAACGGTGCTAATCAAGCCAGAGATGACTTGTGTCGCTGGGTTCGAATCTATCAACTGGGGTTAACCGTGACACCCTGCACTGAAAATTCCCGAAAGGATGAAACACTAGTGGCTGTAGGTATTTAATTATTATAGTAAATAATTATAATTATATATTATTCATTCGAGGGTAAACAGTTACATTTGGACACTACAAACAACCATCTGTTTCAGTCAATTAGACTTCGTCAAGTGACCCTGAATCGTTTGACGCTATAGGAAAAAAGAAAAGACACCATGGCTGTTTGTAGCGACCAAATGTGACTGTTTACCCTCGAATAAATAATAACAAAAATATTTTGCTCTTGTTATCGAGCACTATCTAACAACCTCGTTGTATTCATTAGTTCCTACTTTTGTTTTAGTCCTGAGTATGACGTAAAACTACATCTGGCAATGAGGCCCTGGTGTGGGAGCTCCAGGGTTTTGGAGAGAATGTCACTACCCCTTAGTCGTTGCAGTGCTGGGTCACCCTTGGGCAATGTGTTGTACTCACTAGCCCCCCCTATTTAGGGTCACAAAAATCCAAGCCTAGTCAACGATGCTCTTGGCGGATGAGGAAGGAATCCCAATGGCTTGTGTAGCGGATGAACCAGCCCCGCAGTGCCGACGTGGTCAACAAGGGTGATGTACAACTCGACTCGGGTCTGCCTCAGCCATCGGATGTGGCTGATTGCATGTGTGCAGACTGTCCTTGCCCATCCTAGCCTTTATACTTTTGCTTTCAGCGGAGAGGGTGCTAGCAGTACTGGGCAAGCTGCTTATTCCTACTTTGCTTAGGCTGGGGGGAGGTGAAAGTCCTGTGGCGATGGAGTGAGGGCGTACCGGCAGGTTTGATGGACTGGAAGCCACAGAGTGATCTCTGCACTTAGGCGATTGGAGTATGATGGTCGTGCTCTTGCTGAAGATATGGGCGCCACTACCCGGATTCCTTGCCATCAGGTGTCACATCTGTGGCCAGGGTTTCAGAACGATTGGACTCACATAACTGACCTCCGCGTTATCGTCGAAATCGATGGACTGTCAGAGAGAGAGAGAGACTTTTGAACATCTCAAACATCAATTTATATATATAAACCCAACCAAAGTATAAACGTGTCAACAGTTAACAGATGCGGTAATTAAGCAATGATTTATAAATAGGAGTGGAGGAGTATCTTTATCTTGAAAACTAAAATGATATAATTGGCGAATAAAATATTTGTTCATGTCAAGCAAACTATTTATATCAGGCAATGAAATTAAATATGACTAACAGAGGAGAGTTAAAGGGACAGAGTTAAACACAAGGTCGCTTTTTAATGTGAGGAAAATCTAGCTCCCCAAAAAAGGGCACTCTGAATTAGGACAAAATTAAAATTTCATCAGCCTTGGAAGATTTCCCCTTCACTGAGCGAGGGCAAAAAATCTGTGGTAACAGCATGAAAAAGCATAGCAATAAGCGACCATGGTTGGCATGCGCCTGTTGTAGGGAAAGCAGTGGTCCACGAACCTGAAACCCTTCAAATACGAGTATGCAAATTTAGGCACTATTGAGAGTTCGAGTTAGCAGCGTAAAAGACAAAGTTTTTGGAAGCTGCCTTGTTTGCATGTGATTTTATTGTTAGTTAGAAAAAAAAAAAAAAAGGACTTATTGCTTAGATAAAAATGGGGGTGTCTTTGTCGTTAGTAAAAGAAATCTGACTGGAATGCATGTTTTGTTTTCAACGTGAAAGAATTTACGTAACTCAGAATTAATTGCCTAAATAGATCTTTCAGTCATATATTATCTTTCACTATCAAAACAGATACTATGCTTTGCTCCTAGACAAAAAATGCCAAAGAAGTTGAAAAAAACAATTTATGCAAATTATCTGTATAAATAATCTCCAATATTTTTTTTTTTAAAGAATTGTCTTTAAATAATGTTTCTGTTAAATATAGTGTTATTTTGATTACCTAATTAAAATGCGTTTCAATTGCACATAAATATTTGGACAGTTCCATATATTTTTTTCATATAGATTTATGAAATTTGCAAAGAAGGTTAACGATAAAAATAAAGATGAAACATTTTAAACATAAAATATCAACATTAGCAATTCAATCAAATTTACGAAGGTTAACAATAAAAAAAAAAAACATTTTAACAATCAAAAATAAAGATGAAACATTTTAAATATAAAATATTAACATTAGCAATTCAATCAAATTTACAAAGGTTAGCAATAAAAAAAAAAAAATTTTAATAATAATCAAAAAAATAAACATTTTAAATATAAAGCAATTAAAAAAAAATTTTTTTTTTAAATATATAAAGTGGACAACTTCGTTTCAGATGGAACCGGTTAAAAGCAAAAATTGATTTCAATAAAATCCAAGCCTACATTGTCTAGTTTCTAGAAGCACAATCATAAAACACAATTTTATCAATTGTGGTCTTCCATAAAAAAAAGAAAAAAAAAAAAAGAAAAAAGGGAAATGGTATCTCAATAAAAAATTATTTATATACATAGCAAAACATGCAAATAACAAAACAAATTTAATAAAATTACAAAGTGTTGGATTATTCAAAAAAATTTTACGGGTGAATTTGATTCATAGCGGATTATGCTTTGCAAGAAATGAGAGCCTACATCAACATAGAAACAATTTTTTTTTTCATCAAGAGTTAATTTACATAATTTCATGACATTTCATAAGTAATTTTATGTAATTTGTACAGATTTCATGTGTATTAGTTGAGGAAGAAGCATTAGTTGGCAGGGGAAGGCTAAGGAAAAGATGGGATGAAGTTGAAAGGATGGATTTGAGAGAAAGAGGGATAAATAAAGACCTGGCCAGAGATAGGTTAGTTTGAAAGTCAATTGCTAAAAGCCATCCAACGTATTCAGCTTGTAGAACAGATGTTAAAATGGATGATGATCATCATGAAATTTATGTAATTTATAATAATTTCATGAAATTTATGTAATTTAAAATAACTTCATGAAATTTATGTAATTTATAATAATTTCATGAAATTTATGTAATTTATAATTTTGTGAAAAAGTATGTAATTTATAATAATTTTGTGAAAAAGTATGTAATTTATAATAATTTTGTGAAAAAGTATGTAATTTATAATAATTTTGTGAAAAAGTATGTAATTTATAATAATTTTGTGAAATGTATGTAATTTATAATAATTTCATGAAATTTTTTTATAATTTTATAAAATTTATGCAATTTATAATTTCATAGAATTTATGCAATTTATAATTCCATGAAATTTATGCAATTTATAATTCCATGAAATTTATGCAATTTATAATAATTTCATGAAATTTATAAGTTCATGAAATTCATGTAATTTACAACAATTTTATAAAATTTATGTAATTTATAACAATTTTATAAAATTTATGTAATTTATAACAATTTTATATAATTTTAATTGGCCTATTGATCCATGTATACATACAATAGTTCTGTCAATATTAGCGGTAATTAATTACAATGATTTTATAAAATAAAAGGACAAATTATTAAAACTTTTTTAAAATATTTTCCAGATTATTTTCCAGGGGAGGTAATTTAGCACCACTATATAGAGAAAGAAAGTCAACAAACTAATTACAATGATTTTATAAAATAAAAGGACAAATTATTAAAACTTTTTAAAAATATTTTCCAGATTATTTCCCAGAGGAGGTAATTTAGCACCACTATATAGAGAAAGAAAGTCAACAAACTGCTTCCTTCTTTTCACAAATTCGTTGTTTTTAAATTTAATGGATAAATCGTAAGTAAAACTAAGAGCGAGCACACACACACAATTGCTCAAGCAAACTGATTTCCTTTTAATTTCTTAAGAGAAATTTGTATAAAAATTACCCAACTATTAATATTAACTATTTATATGAATTAATATGAAAGTTTCTGTGATGTGTTTACAGCAGACGTATCAATGAAATGTTTGTTATTTTAAAAAAAATTGGGTAAATTGTAGACACAGCGGCCTAAAAAGAAAATGGCTGCTGAGTTCGAGTTTTATGTAAGAACTGAAAGAAATCCTTACTCCACATATAAATTATAAAGATAATTGTTTGTCAAAAAACAAACAAACAAACAAAAAAGTTTTTGTATTGAATGATGAAATCTATCTTTTGAACAACCATCAATTGACGACAAATAATGGTTCAATGTGGATGGTAAATTATAAATTTCAAACCTGCAAGAATTAACTGTAACCAATGTTTGGCAATCCACTGAATCATTTTGTTTTTTTTCTTCAATCTGCATGAAATCATTGTCAAAAACATTGTTTAAAAGACTTTTTGGAAGCATTCTAAGAACTCGGCGACCATTTTGTTTCTAGGCCGATTGTGTCTACATATGACCAAATTTTGTTGCAAATATTGCACGTAGCAAACTCGGCAAAGTGGTAGCAAGCCGGTGTAATCAGCTAGTTCAGTAATAAGAGAGAAAGCTGAAACAGATTGTGAGACGGAAACTTCGTCATCTGAAATGCAAAGTAACAGATCATCATGCTGGAGGTATACCAACATACGAGGCATGCCTCCCTCAAATGAAAAACAAATCAAACAAATATTGACCAAACAGGGGATGGTGGGAGTGCATCAATGGGTCTAAGGGGGTAGCAGTTTTCATATTTGCCAGTAAAAGGGGTCCTTAAATTTGGGGGTGGCGGCAAAAGTTTTAGACAATGGCGATGGAAGAGAAAATAACGAAAGGGAATTTCATTACACATTTAACAAAAAAAAAAAAATAATAATAAAAATAAAAAATAAAAATTAATAAAAAATAAAATAAAATAATAATAAAATAAATAAAAATAAAATAAAAAAATAAAATAAATAATGAAATAAAATAAATAAAAAATAAAATAAAAAAATAGAATGGAATAAAATAAAATAATGAAATAAAATAAATAAATAAATAAATAAAAAATAATAAAATAAATAAAAATGGGGAAAAAATAAAATAAAAAAAATAATGAAATAAAATAAATAATATATAATAAAATAAATAAAAATAAAAAATAAAATTGTTTGCAATAATCACTGAATTCAATAACCAGAAACATAAAACAGATCTAAAAATAATATATGTAATAAGAAAAAATGTAGTTAAGTAAATAAAATAAATTGCCCTTTACGCATTTTTAAGATTTAATATTACACTAGAAACTCTAGGCTGGTCTAGCATGTATACAAATATAAGTTAGAATAGTAATAGGAATATACTGACCAAATTTTAGGTAAAATCTTGAATCCTAATTAGAATTTATGAAGAAAAATGTAATATATCCAATACTTTTGCGTGGCATTGTATATATATATATATATATATATATATATATATATATATATATATATATTTCTGTGGAAATACGTTTTTATTTTTTCAATTATATTTCACCTTTTATTTATACCAATCCTTAATTTATGAAGCTTAATGTAATTACAGAGCATATAACAAACAAATGACAAAAAAGTCTATATTCCAAAATTCATAATGTTAACCATCTTACCATTTATTCCTTTAATTAAGTTGACATTTACAATTCCTGACAGCAACTGTTTTGTAGCGCAAAATCAATCATTTAATTATTATATCAATCAGTGAATCTATTTTATCTTTAACTCATCAGAAGAAATAGCAACAATCAATCCATTAAAAGGAAATAAAATGAAAATTGTGAGAGAAGCTGCAATTACCTTTTATCTTTTATAACTCCATTTTGAATTTTTGTTCTGTTGCTTTTCTTTTAACTCAAAATAAAAAAATAAAAAAATGCAAAATTCAAATAATCTTTATTTATTAAAAATGTATTTTAAATATTGCCCATTTTCAGCTCCGCATATGTTCTCCAGATTTGACTAGCCCTGACTTTTTCTTGCGGAAATATCTTAAGGAAAGAGTCTATGTTAAAAAACCTCAAATCCTGCAAGAATTTAAGGAAAACATCAGGAACAAAATAAGGAAGTTAAATCGCAATCCAGAGATTCTGCAATCTGTCATGAATAATGTTTTGGAAAAAGCACAACTATACAAAGCTAAACATGGCAACATTAGTTTTCTTACATAAAGATTGTCTTAATTTTGCATTTTTTTTTTTTTGTTTTTAATTTCCCAATGTCTTACTTAGTCAAATTGTGTTAAAATTACAGAAACATCTAATCAAAAATAAAAAATCTACGTTCAAAACCCCTAAGTGACTTTTTGGACACCCTGCATATTTTAATTATTTTATTATATGTAGAAAAAATTAGATTTCTACGAAACAAAAAAAAAAAAAAGAAAAACTTTTGATGAAGCAAAAAGCTATTGATGAGGGCAAAAGTGATCACATGAGGTGGATTGACCAATCATGGATCAAGGAGGGACGAAGACCATGTACTGGCAGTGAAAGAATAGTTGAAAACAAATTGCTTGAGTCTGAGTGCTGTATTAGAAAGCCGCAGGGGAAAATCAAAAGGCGACAAAATTCTAATCTGGCCAGGTGATACTCGTGATAGCGGGTCGGTTGATGGAGGAGAGATATTGGGAGACATTTATAAGACACTTCTTGAACAAGAATAGTGAATTGGACACTGTTGAGGAGTTAAAAATGGTGCTGTGGGATATGGAAGGGCAACAAATGTACCTTCAGCACCTAATTAATCTCGCAGCTGGAAAGAACAAAGCGTTATTCAAACAATGCACATTTTTAAACGCACATGATATGCAAATTTTCAGATTGATTTCATGTTTTGGTGCAAGTTCAGAATTCAATCTAATTAAAAAAAATAAATAAAAATACAGAAAAATCTTTATGATGCACGTACTCATCACAGAACGAAAATGTCATATTCCAAAAATCACAAGAATTGATCAAGTAGGTTTTTTTTTTTTTATTATAGACAAAATAACTTTTTTGCCACTTTTAGGATTTCTGGCTAAGGGTAGAAAAAAATGCAGGGCACTCTAAACTCCACTTTTTAGAGGTTTGCAAGAGGGACATGAAGCAGTGTACCATCACCCTCTGCACATGAGAAAGCCTGGCTGACAAGCTCACAATCTGGCAACTGGCAGGAAAACAGTGTACATTCAATGCAGAAGCTATGCTTGAGGAATCACTTGCAGGTGAAAGCGGTAATATCAGCAGCCATCCACTTTCATGTTTTGAAGGAGGTAGTGTTTGATCAACACTGCTGAGGAGCCATGATTTAATACACAGCCATCCACCGCCAAGTGCAGCAGGGACTGCCACTCTCTAGTTAGACTATATAGCCATTCTCGGTGGTGCAGGTAGACACCAGAGCTACATCGTCGTCTCCAGAGATGGACGGTTGACTACGATTATTAATCGTCATTGTTACGAAGATGATTTTAATCTATATTTCTGGAAAGACTATAAAGGGTCAGGTAACCAGTGAGGAATTTTAAGATCGTGGACCGACTTGCTTCCTCACAAAATTTGATTTTTTTAGTTTAAAGAAAAAAAATGTTTGATCAATTTACATGATTTTTGGAATATGACGTCTTTATTCTGTGACAGGTGCATACATTATAAAGATTTTCATGTATTTTCTGTATTTTTCTTTATTTAATTAGGTTGGACTCAAGACTTTCACTAAATTTTTTAATGCTAAAGAAAAAGAAATCAATTTAAAAATAGGCTTTGCATACGTTTAGAAGGGTTTGCTGTTTAGGTGATGCAAGATAGTGCCATGCTAAATATGTTCTTTTCAGCTGCTACCACAACTGGGATGCTGAACACACACTTGGTCATCTGAAGGGTTTACGGGTAAAAGAGGTGGATTAATTGTTAAAAAACTTGAAATAAAAAAAATAGTATTAAAAAAAATGATAAAAATTAAAAAAAAAAATTATTTTATTTTCTCTTTAACTAAGGTTTTGATAATCAAATTTTTTTTTTCACTTTGATAATAAAAAAAAATTTTTTTTCTAGATTATCAAAGTGAAAAAAAAAATTTTTTTTGATAATCAAAAAAGAAATTTTTTTTCTTGATTATCAAAATGGAAATTTTTTTTTTTTTTTTTTTTTTTTTTTTTTAGATATTTTTAAAAATTTTGATAATCAAAAAAATTTTTTTATAAATTATTTTTGGGAGGAGTCAATAAAATTTTAATGAAATGTCTTGAAACGTATTTTAAAAATTTTTACTTCGTTCTTTTTTTTTTTTTTTTTGTCAATTAAAATAAAAACCATGCAGTAGGAAAACCAGGTGCTTCTTTAAAATCGGTCCACAAAGCAGCAAAAATTAGGAAATAACGACAGGTTTGTGTTGCTGTAGTCTAATACCAGCATCATCGCTCGAAACTTGTCATGTTAACGTGTAATAAATAATATTTAAAAATTTAATTAAAATTAAATAATCATTATTGAAATTCAACAAGTTTTTGATGATTGTTGAGGGCAATATCCCCCACCCTCAAGAACAAAAAAAAAAAAAAAAAGCCACCTATGGAATCCTAAATAAAATCCAATCTTTTATGAAATCCAACCCCATTTGGTACAAATAACTCAGTACTTCTGCAGTTTACCGACCATGATATCTTTAGACAGAATTTTCAATCGGTACCTCCAAAGAGCACCACAAAATTGGAGGTCCTTAATTTTCAAGTTAAATTCAATTTTTGCAATATCTTTCGTTCACTAGATTGCTAGTTTTGTTTTTGTTTTTGAATTTCAAACAAGGTGTATTGCCACTCGGATGTAAAGGGTTATTATTTAGGATGGTGTCTAACAGGACCATGGGGAGCAAGGTTTGTTCACATTACATAAAAATTTCTGTGTGTTAGTAGAAGCAGGAAACAGGGAGGGAATTTTAAAGTTCAACATTCCAAGGGAAGAAACTATCAGAATAGAATGCTTTCTGCAATTTATGGACCTCAACAGTGAAGTGGTGAGCTTTGTCTGCTTAGTCAGGAGTATGTACATCAAGAGGCACACGGTATACGAGTTTATTAGAGCATATTCCGTTAACATACTAGTAAAACAGGCACATATTTGTAGCATTGTGAGATGGGTTAGAGGTTGGAGCTTGTAGGACCTATTAGATTGGAGACCCCTTTTTGGACTCTGTCCAAAAGTGAGAGACTAGTGATAAATACACCAGTGGCAACAATGCTCCATGCATAGGCGAACTGTGGCTTTTTAAAGATGCAGAAAACCTTCTGGTGTGAGAAATTTTCTAGCATGGTAAAGGGAACCCAACTAAGATTGAGCGTTCTCTACCTTCTTCCTTACCCTTGCTACGTGTTGGAGCCTATTGAGGTATATCAAACATATATTAAAAAACTAAAACTTAGAGTTTAAAGAAAAATAAAGAAACAAAAATATTTACAAATTATCTAAGGGAGATAAGCAAGTTCTTAATTCAGTTTAGTTTATGTTTAGAAAAAAAAGACAGAATTATTGAGAATTAATAACAATATTTATTTCGTCACAGAAGTTCAGAAATTCTTTATAATTACGAAATGTCCAGTTTGTTTTTGGGGGTGCTTGTAATTTATTCGTTTTATAAGATTCTTTTCAACCGGATTTGGATTCCAAGAAATATCGGTCGAAGTTAATCTAGTCAGTGTCTGACAACCGGAGCAGCGTAACGACTCAAACTGAATAACTGAAGAGTTAACACTGTCAACATTCTTCTAATGAATGGAAAGTTCCAGAAACGCTCCAAATGGAACACCTCAACTTGGAATATTCCAGAAGCTCTCGAAAACGAACATTCTGATATTTCAAATTTAATGTAATGTTTTTAATTATACATTTTTAATATTATCTATATATTAATACGATAGCGTGTTATTTTCTGTGTTGCACTTACATCTGGGTCGTTTAATTATGTACTTCCATTTCTTGTAATAAATAATTTTACCAAGAATTCTTCAAAAGTTTTGGTTTTGGTTTCGATTATGGCTAATGGCACTCCAATAATCTATTTTTTTTAAATAATTTTATCAAGAATTCTTCATAAGACTTGGTTTCGATTTTAGCTGATGGAACTAGTTACATACATATATATATATATATATATATATATATATATATATATATTTGTTTATTAATTAAACAGAAGTACAGAAAAACATTGGTACCGTCGGTTTCAAGCCCAACACAACGGGAAACCGTTAATGGTAACAAGTAACAAGATGGCTGACGAGAGCTGAACATTATTTACGTGTTGCCATTAACGGTCTCCTGTTGTGTTGGGCTTGAAACCGACGGTACCAATGTTTTTCTGAACTTCTGTATAATTAATAAACAAATATTTAGCTCTTATATCGAAAAAGTTTTTCTTTGTAATCGAGCACTTTGTCGGAACTCCTTCCCCAAAATACAGTAAACAAATATATATATATATATATATATATATATATATATATATATATATATATATATTCATAAATTTGGGATTCGGTTTCAATTCAAGCTGATGAACACGATCATACAGATATTTTTATTTTTGAAATCGAAACTTTATATATATAAAAGCGAAAACGTATGTATGTGTGTTTGCTTTTTCTGTATGTCTACAAAAGGCTTTTTTCAGAGAAGTGGTCAGTCGCCTAACAACTTTTTAAAACTTTTTATATCACATGTAAATCGTAATATCTCAGAGTTAACAACGGAGCTCGCCTGTCTATTTAATTTGCTCGACTTCGGGAAGATAAATATTCAACAGTTTTCGCTTGCCGCATGTGGATTAGGCCTTTTCCTATAATAAAAGCGGCACTAATTCTTGCGTTATTTTTCCGGTCTCGATCGCCGGAAATGTCCGAAAGCAATCAGCTTTGATCAATGTGGAAATATTATTTCCTTATATCTGAAGACAATTGCTATTCAATTTCGACAAGTGGAGCTGTTTCACCCTATCCCCAACATCTGAGGGGGGGTGGAAGCATTCTTGCAGTAAATGAAATGCTACCTCGCAGTCAAAGAAGTCATTAAAACGTGCAGGTGCAAGTAATTAAATAAATTCAAACGTGTATCCGTTAGCATCTCGCGGTGGCCCAACGGTTAACGTCGCACTCTTTTTTTTTCACACTTTAATTTCCAACTTTGCCTCAAGGGTTCGGGTTTGATCCTCATACGTACCTACCAAAACATTTTTTTTTTAAATTTTAACACCCCCCCCCCCCGAGTTTTGATTTAGCCAAAACCACACACACCTGCAAACACCCGGGCAACGCCGGGTACCCTTCGCTAGTAATATATAAAAATTGATAGAACATTAACTATAATAATATACACAAAATCTGCAAGAATTAAAATATCATATTTAAGCGTATTTTATGACCTGACTATGCCGGACGTTCCTGTTAGCTTGAATAAATATTTTTGCAGTTTTAACAAAAGCGTTACAATAATATCAGAGTGTCTCCATTTATGCTGAACATCTACAGAATGCCAACATCAATATATTACATATGAATGAGTTCCCTGTGGAATTTCCACAGGTCCAGTTAGTTATTAGTAATTGTAATATCTTAATACTTTTATGAGGAAAATGTCCTCCCATGAGACCTTACTTGTTTGCTGCAAGACTTGTAGGAGATACACCTGAGATTGGTGAACCAGTCAGGCATAGACTGAAATTCATTTGTACCATATATTCTTGGATTGTCGAAAGGATTTAAAATTTTATTAAGGATTTCATCAGTGGCTTTTTGTTTTAGGGTCACCGTATAGTCCCCCATGCAAAATATTGGATCATTTAAAGAATGACATGCTTTTTTTTTTTTTTTTTTTTTTACGCAGTGAGGAGATTCTAAAGATGCACCGATAATTATAGGTAATGATGACGTATAGCGAGTATATGGATATATAGATATAGAAAGATAAAACAGATCAAGTGGCACAGCCAATCAATGCATGGTCAAAACCAAAGTTTGGATTTTTTCCTTTTTTTTTTTTTTTTTTTTTTACTTACTTTTTTCGGTTTTGTTTCTGGTGTCTTAGATTTCAGAATTTAAGGGGAAAGAAAAACAAAAAAAAAGGAGGAAAAACTTTTTAAAGATTTCTTCAGAACGATAAATCTGTAAATTACGTTCTGAACTTTTGAGATGAGGACTGATTATTCATATTATTTGGATTCTTCGGACTAGTGTTCTCATCTTCAGTGTCATTTCATAACGATTTGTCGGCAATGAACGGGTAGAAGTCCTAATACAAAATATGATTGCAAGTTAATTAAGATTTCTACCCAGTCCTGGCTGATGGAACGAGAGCATGCTACCCCCATGGATTAAATAAAGGGTTCTGTTCAAAATTCCATGCAGATTCCAGAGTTCGACAGGAAGATTTCCCGAATTCGGTAACAGGGTTCGTACAGATTTTCAATATCCATTTTCAAGAACTTTTCAAAGTTTTTCAAGGCCTTCTCCAGACAAAGTTAAAGTTTTTAAAACAAAATTTGAGGTTTGTTTTACAATCCAGAGCAATTCAAAAAGTTCAAGTCGCCATTAAAGAGTCTGGACTACGCAAAGAAAGTTTTTTTCCAGAAGGGAGAGGAAGGTATGGCGGCCGTCATTACTCCACTCCTCTTGTGCCCTCCCGCACAAAAAATTATAAATGAAAGCAAAAATAGAGGGGGATTTTAATCCCCCGCCCCCCCGCCTCAAAGGGGTGTAACTCTTGTATCCTACAATAATACTATGCAATTTCAAAACAATGTATTTGGATTTTATTTTCAATATTTAAAAAATATTTTAATGTTATTTTTATTAATACTTGAAAAAAATAATTTGATCGCATTTATTTCTTTTGTATTTTTAATATTTCGACACAAATTTTTACCAGACATAAAAAATACAATTTTCAAGGCATTTTCTATATTTTTCAAGTATTTTTCAAGGTAATAATAGAAATAAGTCTTTTCAAGGCAAAAGTCAAAATTCAGGGACTTTTTCAAGTCTGTGCGAACCTTGGACAAGATACATGTAAAGAAGGTCAGAAATTAAATGGACCGAATGTCATTAAAATAACACTCGTGATGAAAACAGTTGTCTGGAGAAACCAAATAATATGTAAATGTCTATGGAAACGGAAAGAAAAATCTGGGATGAAAGAATGAAAAAAAAAAAAAAAAAATGAAATCATTATCATAAAAATAATTTAATCATAGTAATAGTAGTAATAATAATAATGATGAACTCCCCCCCCCCCCAATAAATGGTAGCGTCCATATTGAATGGCTCCAATCCAAAGATTCGTGAATGGCTAGAAAGGACCAAGGAGGGAGAGCACTAACCAGACCTCCACTGAAAAAGTGCAGAGAGCACTAGGACCTTGAGGAGGTATTTTGCTGCCCAAACACCAGAGAATACCAATGGCTGCTGCCAGAAATTAATCAATGGTAAGCGGCTGATGCGATAATGTTCTGCTTATTGAGAGAGGTGTACAGCATTGAAAATCTGGTGAGACCTGTTGTCACTCATATCCCAGAGAACACCACAAGTTATTGTCAGTGAGTGATAGCCTGTGTGAGAACTACTAGTGAGTGAATAATAATAATTTTATTATTATTAAAATTGTCAGGGAGTCTGGTTGCTATTTTAAAAAAATTTTTGTCAATGGCAAAGAAACTATTTTGAGATTATTGAATGCTGTCAAAAAACTACATTCGGTGATGAGGCCTCATTTGGGTAGGCATAAAGTCATCCTTTAGTTTCAATTATTTCCAACTCCACTCTAATCCAAAGTGTAGTATCTGTGCAGGTCTAGTCATGAAAAAAATGTATAAAAGCAAACAGTAAAAATATGTGGAGATGTTAAAAACTTGGAATGTAAAAACTTTTATCCAAATGGCTGGATTCAGCATTAAATAACATGAAAAGGGTTGGAACGATGTAGAACTTTTTTTTAAATAACAAAAAAAAAAAAAAAAAATAGAAAAAAAAGAAAATGTGAAAAAAGAAAAAAAATGAAAAAAGAAAGTGAATAAAAAATAGAAAAAAAGAAAAAAGGAAAGAAAAGGAGAAAAAAGAAAAAGGAAAGGAGAAAAAAAGAAAAAGAAAAGGAGAAAAAAGAAAAAGGAAAGGAGAAAAAAAGAAAAAGAAAAGGAGAAAAAGAGAAAGAAAAAGAGAGAAAGAGGAAAAGAGAAAAGGAGAAAAGAGAAAAGGAGAAAAAGAAAAGGAGAAAAAGAAAAGGAAAAGAGAAAAAAAGAAAAGGAGAAAAAGAGAAAAAAAGGAAAGGAGAAAAAGAGAAAAAAAGGAAAGGAGAAAAAGAGAAAAAAGGAAAGGAGAAAAAGAGAAAAGAGAAAAAGAGAAAAAAAGGAAAGGAGAAAAAGAGAAAAGAGAAAAGAAAAAGGAAAAAGAAAAGGAAAAAGAAAAAGGAAAAAGAAAAAAGAAAAAGAAAAAAGGAAAAGAAAAAAAGAAAAGGAAAAAAAGGAAAGGAAAAAAGGAAAGGAAAAAAGGAAAGGAAAAAAGGAAAGGAAAAAGAAAAATAGAATAAAAGAAAAAAGAACAGAATAAAAGAAAAGAAAAAAGAATAAAAAGAAAAAGAGAGAGAAAAAAAACAGAAAAAAAGAAAAGAAAAAGAAAAACAAAGAAAAAAGGGAAAGAAAAAAAACAAAAAAAGAAAGAATGAAAAAAAAAAAATTGATGGCGTATGGTAACTAATTGTACTGAGCAGATAAACATTGAATATTAAACACACGCATCCAATAACAACATTTTTAAATTTTTAACGTAAATACAACTGATCCTGTTACACTAATTCTGGTGTCTTGACTTTAAATTGTAACCGTTCTTCCGGAACTGCATCGGCTTTTTCTCATGACATCTAATGACTTTACATACACGTTTTCAGTTGCTTTTTGAAATTCCCTTCTTTTTACCAGCTTTTTGTTACCTTTGGTTTTGTCGACTGAAGATGATTCAACAAAGAATCGAAAGTGCTAGTGCACAGTGCAGAGCAGCAAAAGAGGAAAATATCGGAAACCCTTTTTTTTTTTCCGCACCCATTTGAATCAAATGTATTGATTAACCGATACTGATAACATCAAATCAATAAAAACGAAATCAATCAGATTCTAATCACAATCACTAATGTACACATGCAATTGTGCACTTGGGAGGATGGCGTATGAATACACAAACTGTAATTGTTCACAATTCTATAAAATGTGAAGAGATTGCTTTTCATTATACAGGATGACCTTCACCCAAACGCAAAAAAAAAAAAAAAGCCATCCATGGAATCGTTAATGAAATTCAAAGTAATTTCTGCTATCTGACCATATTCAACTCATTACCAACTTCAGTCTATGCCTGACTTGTCCTCCAAGTTTCAATCAAGAATGCCCAACAGTCTTTGTTTCATCACCATACAATGAGAAGCACACCTGGATATGATATACAAAATTGTCAACAACTGTCATACTTCTCTCTCATATATACGGCATAATCACGTTGACACACTAGTTCCCATCAAATTACCAAAGTTAAGCAACGTTGAGCCTAGTCAGAACTAAAATGGATGACCATTTTTTTTTTTTTTTTTTTTTTTTTTTTTTTACTTGTGAAAAGTATAAAAAATTATTATCAAGACCCAAAGGATAAGGTTTATTGACTGTAAGATGTTAGTGTAGTAATTGTTTAACGGTGTAAATTGGTTAGAATTTGATTATTTATAGGGACGGCTCAACAAGAATTTGTTTACATTGGATTTAAAGGCTACTATGTTGTATTCAACTGAGAAGCAAGCCAATGTAACAGTGTTCCACAGGCTGGCAGTTCTAGGAAAGAAGTATAGTTCATGGAATCTGCGGTTAGATTTAGCCACAGATAGAGAGTGGGGAAAATCACATAGTGGTTGTAGTTAGTCGAGTGTTTTTTTTTTTTTTTTTTTGTAAAAGTTTGGCAAGGGGGAATTCCAGGTGCTATATGTGCTCTCCGCTTATCTTGGCATTGTTTTCAGTCAGTCTTGGGCGTCTACTTGCCACTGGACCATAGAAAAAAATTCCAACTTGTCCACCAGTCTTTTGTTTTAACACCATCAAATGAGAAGCACAGCTGGATACAACGTGCGAAATTGTCAACAACTCTATCATACTTCTAAGAGCTGCTAGGAGCAGCTTATCCTGCCTTGACAGAGTTCAAAATTTTTTTTTTTTTTTTTACATAGGCATCACCACTTATCAAGGCCAAGAGGCCACTCAAGGATAAGGGTTAAAGAGTGTACAGTAGACATTGGACAATATAGTAATCATTAGTAATGAAAATTTGGTAAATTTGATAACTTATATAGAACGGCTCATCAAGAACTTATTTACATTAGACTTGAACACAACCATATTGTAGTCAGCCGGAAAGCAGGAAAACGGAAGACAATTCCACAGGCGTGCAGTTCTAAGAAAGAAGCTTTGTTCATGGAATCTACGTTTAGGTTTAGGCACAGATAAAGAGTGGGGGGAATTATTGATAGTGTGTACAGCTAGACGAGTGTTTCTTGTAAAAGTTTGGCGAGGGGGGGACCATAGATTGAAGCTCAGTTGAACACCTTCCATGAAAATAACGATACAATAACGAAAATAAACTCCATAGCTTAGTGGGGGATGCCCTTTTCTCTTCCCTGCAACCTCTTTCCCACAGAAGAGACATTGCGAGCCTGTCTCTGCTTTATCATTATTTTCATGGCAAGTGCTCGTCTGAACTCCAATCTATGCCCCCCCCTCGCCAGACTTTCATGAAAAACACTCGTCTAGCCAAAACCACTATGAATAATTTCCCACACTCTTTATTCATGCCTAAACCCAAACGCAGATTCCACAAACAAAGCTTCTTTCTTAGAACTGCACGCCTGTGGAACTCTCTTCCGTTTGCCTGCTTTACGGCTGACTACAACCTAATTGTCTTCAAGTCCAATGTAAACAAGTTCTTGATGAACCGTCCTCCGAAATAATCCAATTTACAAAATTCCCACTACTTATGTTTACTACGCTATAATCACATTGACTAATTTATACTCATTATCCCTTATCCTCGAGTGGCCTCCGGGCCTTGATAAGTGGTGACTCCCATGTTAAAAAAAAAAAAAAAAAATCATGTTGATACACCGGTTCCTTTCATATCACTGAAGTTAAGCAACGCTGAGTTTGGTCAGTACTAAAATGGGTGACCATTTGGGAATTCCAGTTGTATGGGCGCTCTGTTTATCTTGGACACTGGACCCAAACAGTGCCGATTCATAAGAGGTGTAGCTGAAGATTGCGCAACCCTTAACTCACAATTACATGCACAGCTACTATTACAGGGGTGTCCATTGTCTCTTGAGACTGAACCGAGGCACCGCGACCCCTCTCTTAATATTGCCTGATTTTGACTGTAATTGTATTCTTCGGTTGGAAAATAATCTCGGGCTTGTTTTGATAGACATTGTCTTTGAGATAAATCAAAGGTAAAAATCCAAGGAGTTATGGTCTAATAAGTGTAAAACCCATTCAAGATCACACATTCTACTGATGAGACGATCACCAAAGTGTCTCCACATATGGATGATAAGTGGTGATAAAACAAAGACATATTTAGATTCTTTGAACTACTGTTCTCATCTTGAGTGTGAATTTTTCACAACGTTTCAGTCAATATAACCTCCGACCTTCTTCAAGTGTATCCTGCCGAACTCGGGGAATGTTTCTGTCGAACTTGTGAATTTGGATCGCACTTCAAACAGAACCTTTTATTTACTTCATGGTAGTAGCATGCTCTTGTCCTAATCATGGCTGATGGAACAAGAACATGCTACCTCTGTAAAGTACATAAAGGGTTCCGTTCGAAATTCCATCCAAATTCCAGAGTTCAGCAGAAACATTCCCAAGTTTGACAAGATATGCCTGAAGAAGGTTGCATCGACTGGAACGTTGCGAAAATCACACTCAAGATGAGAACAGTAGTCCGATGAATCCAAATAATACGAATAACCAAATCCTCATCTCAAAAATTCAAAACAAAGCCTGTTACACATTAATGACTGAAACTTGCTTGACGGGTTAAGTTTATTTCTACAAAATAGGGTTAGATTTGATGGATGTGATCAACCCCACCCCATCTTTCAAAATTGACCTTCAAGCACAAATAACAATGCTCGATCGAAATTATATCTATTAGTCTTTTTTTATTGCTATTCACAGATATATGTGCAAAATTATTGTATTCCTCTCTTCATTACTGACTTGATTTTTGCTATGTCTTTCTTCCGGAATACTCTGTAGATGACTTTGATAAACGCTATCTTTGAGATAACTGCACAGATAAAAAATTTAGGGATGTTAAAGTGTAAAGTTCATTCAGGATAACACATTTTACTAAGACGATCACCAATGTACAGTTATTGAACAAAGACTGTTGGACATTCAGAGCTGAAACTTGGTGGACAAGTAAGGTCTAAACTAAAGTGTATTTATACCGAATATGGTTTGATTGCAGAAAGGATTGAATTATTTTACTGATTCCATTGGTGGCATTTGAGCATGGGATTATCCTGTATGTTAATGAGAAAAATGACATTCACACAATACATAACAAATGCTGCTGTTATGTGAAGATTGGAACAGAGGTATTTCCAATGTGAAATCCATGAATAAGAAATAATTTGTAGTAGATGAGTACGACGCATATCTTTGTGTTGCAATTATTTGAATTTTTATCATTACTGAGTAACAAATTTTCTAATTATTCAAAAATAAGTTAAAGTTGACGATTATTTACAAGTAACAAAAACTTTCTTATTAAAAAAAAAATAATGAAAGATTTCTAATTAGTAAAAAATAATTTAACTTTTCTGATCAGTAAAAAAAAAAAAAAAAAAATAACTTCTGATTAGTCAAAAAAAAGCCCTGATTATTAAAAAAAAAAGAAATTCTGGTTAGTAAAAAAAAAAAAAAAATTTCTGGTTAGTAAAAATAAAAAAATTTCTGGTTAGTAAAAAACAAAAAAAATTTTTTAAATCATTAAAATTTTTCCGAAGCACACATTTTTCGCATTTTTCAAAAATCACTATAATTTTTAGGATTATTCAAAAATCACTAAAACTTTTTGTATTTTTCAAAAATCACTATAATTTTTTGAATTATTCAAAAATACTTAAACTTTTCTCATAATATTTTTTCTGATTATAACTGAAATTATATTTACAATCATCCTATTCACATGAAAAGTTGGATAACTAAAATCTTATGTTTTAAAGATAAACCTTCAAACTCTTCACAAAAGAAAGATTCAAGTGAGAAATATTTAGAAATCTCCAATTGCTCCAACCGTCCACATATTGACAGCATTTGCAGAGAATCTAATAATACACAAGGATCCTATAACATTTAAGACTTTTGAGTAACCTTTTGAGTGCTTATACAGACAAAGACCCAGATTAAAATTTTATTGTAAATTGCAGTTTTATCGCAGTCAGTAATTTTGAAAAATTATCTTAAAACAGGGGAGATAATTCAGTCCATTTCAACAAATGTTAACACTGCTCTTTAAAATCAATTTTGACTTTTAATTAAACTTTTACTTAACTTTTTCCTCATTTTTACTGAGGATACTTATTTCTGTCCGATACGTAAATTTAATTAAAAATAAAATTTATAATATAAATCTCATCAGTCTGTTTAAATGTATGTATGTATGTTTGTATGTCTGCCTAGCACTTTCAACAGAGGCAACGGATTTTCACGAGATTGGTATCGTTTTGAAGCTCGACCCTTCAGATGACAAATATCGAAAAATTGGCTAAAAACATGAATTCCTTCACCCTCAACTGGGCACTTTTCTACTGGGAGGGGTTGCTTTTTACAACGATTTTTTTCGAAAGTCATCCCCTCTTTTCAATTGACTAGCCTTAATTTAAATCTTCGCCACTTCCGGTTTGGCAATGGGTGCAACAGTAAAGATGTTTATTTTTCACATTCTTTTCCTCCTTCGTGGTACGGGTTTGAGCCTGCCTGCCTACTACCACTTTTTTTTTTTTGGTCAACACACACTTCCAAACAGCCGGGCGCTCAGGCTAGTTATCATAAAAATTCAGTTTCATTGTATTTTGCCTATCTGTAATTGATACTGCACAATTCACATTGACACACCAGTTTCTATTAGATCTGTTAGATCATTAAGCAACGTTGAGCCTGCTCAGTACTAAAAATCAGTGACCATTTGGGAATTCTAGATGCTGTAAGTCCAGTCGTTCAGCATTTCTCCTTGCCACTGGACTCAAGCAGTGCCGATTCAGGAGAGGTGTGGTTGGAACTTGCACAACTTTTACCTCACAATTACATGCGCAGCTACCATACAGTGTCTTGCATTGCCATGGATAAGAGCAGAAATCCCGTAAAGCAGGGGAGATAAGTCAGTCTAAATTGTGGATCAGCAAAATATGAAAACTGTTTATCTTTAAATAAACTCTTATTTGATAACTTTTCCTCATTTTTGGTAAGGATACTTACTTTTGCCTGATATGTAAGTATATCAAAGAGTTTTTACTCGATATACGATTTATATTTGTGTCTTTGTCTGTATAAGCACCAACTTCTGTGTGCCAGGAAAATTGAAAAATTTGTCCAACAAAAAAAAAAAAAAAATTAAAAAATACAAACAAGTAACTAAATAGATAACTGATACTTACAACTTCTGCCAGAGCCGATATAACTTTCCCGAGGGTGGTTAAAGATTTATTAATATTAGCACCTTCCTTCAATCGGGTCCCCTTTGCTCCTGTGGAATCGGCACGTTCGCTACCGGCCAAATCCACCAAACTGATTTTACTAACCTGAAAAGAAAAAGAGAATTCATTTTCAAAGGAATTATGTCAACATTTTATTTCATGAACAAAAAGCAAACAACACTGTTGATGCGCAAACACTGTTATGTAAGCTAGAAAAGTCTGCAAATGACATTGGTCTCCACATAAATGCGTATAAGACAAAGTTTATGACTTTCAATGTGAAGGGAGAGATCAGAGCTTTGGTTGGATCAACACTGAAAGAAGTCGCTGAGTTTACGTATTTGGGCTGTAACATAGTTTCCACAGAGAGAGATATCGGAATTCGCATCTCAAAAGCATGGACCGCATTGAATGGGCTACATTCAGTATGGACTTCGAGACTGGCTGACAAACTGAAAAGGCAGTTCTTCAGGGCAGTGGTAGAGTCTGTCCTTTTTTACGGTGCTACAACCTGGACATTCACCAAAAGATTGGAAAGAAAACTAGACGGCACATACACCCGTATGCTAAGAACAATATTAAATATATCTTGGTAAAATCATCCCACGAAGCAGCAACTTTATGGCAATCTACCTGCCATATCTAATACCATCAAAGAAAGACGCCTACGATTTGCCGGTCATTGTCTGAGGAGCAAGCATGAATTGGTGAGTGATGTATTGCTATGGACTCCACGACACGGACGCGCAAGCAGAGGACAACCTAGATCCACGTACATCCAACAAATACCACACGACGCCAACTGTGAACCTGAAGATCTGAGGCAACTGATGGAAGACAGGAAACTCTGGAGAGGAAGAGTCACATTGGTCCGGGCAAGGAGCACGTGATGATGATGATGATGATGAACAAAAAAATGTATGTAAAATATAAAGTTAACTTCTCAGATTTTAATAGTCAAACCCAAATAGCGTTAACGCTTTATGACCTGCTGACCTAATTCGTTCAGTCGTAAATAAATGATTATAATGGCATAAATGAAGTGGGAATTGATTCAAACACGCCTTGTACATATTAGTTCAGTATCTGGGTAGATGCTAGATACCTCCAGATTGCAACTGTCCATTGCTTACATTCAGTATGCTGCCATCTGTCTCAGAGAGTGGAGGATTTCGTTTGTTGTCATAAACGCACTGTTTTTCAAGCATTATGGATAATAATCAAGGTAAGCTTTTTAAATGCAAAAATTCTCAGTGGTAGTTTAACTATTGAACTTCATAATTTTTCCTGTTTGAAGACAATCATAGTATCATTATCCTTTAAACTAACTAAAATTGACAATAAATACTTTTTAAATCATCTACATCATAATTCAGGTCATAAAATTAACAATAAATATTTTTTTATCATCTGCATTCTAATTCAGGTCATAAAGGGTTATATATCGAAAAAAAACTTTACCTGGATTAATTTCTAGTGTGTCAAGTTTCAGCACTGACAAGTCAAATAGAAAATAAATACACAAGCTTAAAGTATGTTTTCTAAGTAAAATTACAATGCAATATTATTAAAATAAACAAATGTTTATTTGTTAAAAGTTAATATGATATAATAGACGTCATCCTCAGATAATTCTGGTCAGTAAGGGTTAAAGTTGATAAATCAAGCTTTGCTTTTGACTAGCCAATGTTCATTTTTAAATCAAAGTTTCCATTATGCTGTAAAAAAAAAATATATATATATATATATATATATATATATATATATATATATATATATATATATATATAGAGAGAGAGAGAGAGAGAGAGAGAGAGAGAGCGTGTCAGGAGGCGATGAAAAAAATCCAATAAAGTGCTCAATCATGGATATGAGAGCTGAAAATACAATATTTATTTCAACACTATATATACATATTTCAAAGGCATACCAGTGGTTTCACTGCATTCAATCAACCATAAGAGGTTGGATGGAGTCAGCGCAAATTCATCAGCGACTTTGAAAAAGTGAAACAATGCAAAGTAAACAGAAAAAAAAAAAAAAACGTTAAACGAGCGTCAGAGTTAAAATTTTTAAAACAGAACTTAGTAACCGACGCCAGTGGATTAGAATCTATTGGCGTCGGTTACTAAGTTCTGCTTTAAAATTTGAAACCGAGTTAAAACGCTCGTTTAACGTTTTTTTTTTTTTCTCTATTTGTTTACTTTGCATTGTTTCACTTTCTCAAAGTCGCTGATGAATTTGCATCAACTCCATCCAACCTCTTATAGTTGATTCAATGCAATGAAACCACTGGTACACCTTTGAAATGTGTATATATAGTGTTGAAATAAATTTATATATATATTAATAAATATTGGGCTCTTAACTTTGGAATTAAGTGCTGTTATTACCTTGCTTTTTTTTCTGTACATCTTAATCCTACCAGACCTGAGCTACTGAACCTAAGTTGCCTGGTCTCCTGGGCAAAATTGCGAAATCCAGATCTGGAGCTAAAAAATTGCGACTCCATCCTTCATCAGCCACACGAGAATCTCCCCTATCACCTGGTTGAGTGACACGCCCCTTACTTTGAACACTCGATTTTGATTGAGCCCCACTTGCATCATCAGAATTATCATCACTTTCTCCTTCATCGCTATATTCATCATCACTAGCGTTACTTGATTCAGAAACATACTCTTGATCAAATTCGCTTTCGTCTGAATCAGAATTTGTCACTTTATAAAACCCTTGTTGCACCGTGAAACTCCTTGGTCTTGCTCTTTTACCTGTCAAAGTGCTTGGTTCGTCACTAGCTCGCTTCATGGCTGTTTTAGTCTACAAAAAAACTTACAATTCCGTCAAAACAAAGAAAGCCATTTGCAGAACGTTAGGCTTGCGCTAAATCGAAGCTAAGCAGCGATTGGGTAGCTATTTTTAGCTCCCTGACAACACAAAAACACGTGGTTGGAAAAATACTGGTTTAGCGGTAACTCGGTATACAGCATTTTCAAAAATTACCGGTATATTAGTAACTCAGTCTGGTAGGATTAAAATCATTAAGAAAAGCACTCAACATTAGAGCAAAAGCCACATTTCGACTTCTGGTTGTTGAATACTCTCTGACTGTTTACTATGTATGCCTGGAATTACTGCCTATTTTTCTCTCTTCATCATAATACAGTTCAAATAAATATTAACTTATTTTATTCCTACAGGCAATAGTGTTTCATGCTTTTGTGATAATCAGTGTGTTGAATAATCCAGATCCCCAGGAATTATGTCAAAAGGAAAGTCGGTCAGAAGCCTGGATGCGAATGTCAAAGGAGGTCAAAATGTGGGATGTAGAATCCCCAGAGATTGAGTCACCGATATTGACCCACATATCAAGACAATGCATGTTGGAGTGTTTATGTCATCTGGGGCAATAAAAGAGATGGCAGACAATGGGGAGAGGGAAAGGGAGCGACCACGATGACCGAACTAAGCAATACACACTTTTTCTCCACTACAAGAACACACCAACTCCACCCCGCACACCTTCACTAATGTCAAAACTCTCATTCTGAAACCGATAAGGTTATTTTGAATAAACATAATATTTTATAACTAGCTGTGTGTTTTCAGTACGTTGCCAAGAGTATAAACAAGAAAATTACAAAGGTTGATTTTATAGAAATTATACAGACTTCAAAACACCATTTGACCATCGGCTGCAGCAGATATATAATGAGTGTAGGCAGTAATGATTACTACAGGTAGTGAGACTTGAAGCACTAAATAACGAATAAGGTCGAAGAGCTGACTGTTTTGGTTTCGACTGCAACTGTTGGCACCAAAGTCATTTTTTTTTAATCTTTTGAAATTATTACAATATATATTAGTTATAATATTCAATAGAAAATTTGCTTTAGTAATAACAAATACGAAATCTGCATGAATTAAAATATATTTAAACATATTTTCTGACCAGCCGATACTGCACAGCCTGCTGTTAGCATGTTTACATATTTGTACATACAGGATTCACTCCTAAACTAATTAAGCAATCATTGTGAATTTTGGAACACAGCTGCTAGGCATAAGGGTGGATAAAGTGGGCTATATTTGGTTTTAGTTTTGTAAAACGGTGCGTTTATTTATTTGGCATCCTTTTTTTCGGATAAAAACTGATTAAAAAGTTTTCCACGTTAGAATATCCTATGTACCAAATTTCAAGTGTGTAGATCAAAAATTCGTTGAGTATATAGGTTGAGAAGTGTCCTCACATACACACTCTCACTTTATCTCTCTCTCTCTCTATATATATATATATATATATATATTAGCATTTCAGCCCGGCGTTGCCCGGGTGTTTGGAGGTGGATGTTGAGAAAAAAAAAAAAAAAAAGCAGCCAAATTTTTTAACTTTGACCCCTATTATGACCCTTTAACATTTGTTTTGGACTCAAACCAAGTTATTAACTTAGATCCATGTTCAAGGAACCTATATCTAAAATTTCAAGTGTTTAGACCCAAAATTGTCGGATGAGTTTGGTAGAGATCTCAAAGGTTAAATCGTTGAACTTTGACCCCTTAACAGCCGAATTTCTGGCCGAAAACGGATTACAAAGATTTTCCCAAATCTCAGTACCCTGTATATCAAATTTCGAGTCTATAGACTTAAAATTGACAGAGTTATTGCGTAGGGAAATGTACAGAGACACACACATACACACAGACAGACACTTTCACACACACACACATATATATATATATATATATATATATATATATATATTCTCCTATAAATTTTTTTTTTTTGTGTGTGTATTGATATTCATATAAAAACTCCTTTTTTTTCTATTTATTTAAAAAGAAAATACAACTGGTTGATCTACTGTTAACTTTTTTTTCATCTCATTTTTCTTTTTCACTTATATTATCTCTCTCTGTGTGTGTATATATATATATATATATATATATATATATATATATATATATATATACACACACACACACACACACACACACACACACACTCTCATAAATTTTTTTTGTGTGTGTTTTAATATTCATATTAAAAAACATTTTTTATATTTATTTAAAAAGAAAATACAACTTTTATATATGGGTTGTGGAATTGCATTAATCTGCAAAAGATCTAGCTAATTCGCATATTCTTTTAAACGTTCATTTTAATTAATTCCCTATTAGTTTTTTTGTTAACTATTGACCCCTTACATGTGTACACGTGTAAGTATATTCATGCAGATATTCTACATGATTTATACTTGCGTAATATTTGCATAAAAAGCTTACAGTAAACACAAACCTCTTTCTATATATATTTATGTATGCGTATATGTATTTGTTTAAAAAAATTTGCCTACCAAACTCCTGCCAGTTTTTGGTTTACAGACATGAAACTTAATATATAGGGTATTCAACCCCATGCAAAACTTTATATTTGTATTTTAGCTGGGGAAAATTGGCGCAAAATTGTGAAAATTAAAAAAAAAATGGAATTTGTTAGGTGAAGGTCGAATGATGGCATTACGAATATGCATGCTTAACGTAATAGCTATTGGTTCATGTTTTAATTTTTAGCCTTGCAGCATACATGTCTTCATAGCTCAGGCATTAATGTCAAAGGAAAAAATAAATCTTAGGCTAAACGTTTTGGTTTCAATTCTCGGTGGTGGCACACAAGTCATTTTTATTTTTATTTTTTCAACTTTTTAAATCATTACTATATATTGGGTCCAACATAATATAAATACAAACTCTGCATAAATCAAAATATCATATTTAAGCGTATGACCGGGCAACGTCGGGGGGGGGGGGGGCTGCTAATCTGATATATCAAAAGCAAAATGTGTGTGTATGTTTGTATGTCTCACAAAAACATTCGACACGCGCAACAAATCCTCATGAGATCAGTATCGTTTTCAAGCTCAATCATTTGGACGACAAATATCGAAAAATTGGCCAAAAACATTAATTCCTTCACCCTCAACTGGGCAGTTTTGTACAATTAGGGGGTCGCCTTTTTTTTGCCGACATTTTACCAAGTCATCGTCACCATTGGATTGACTATGCTTAATTTCAGTGCTCTCGACTTCCGGTTGACTTTATTTATATTTTTTTTTCTCCTCCGTGTTACAGGTTCGAACCTGCCTGCCTACTACCACTTTTTTTTTCTTCCCCCAAACTGCCTACTATTGTTTTAAACTCCCCCCCCCCGCCCGGATACTACTTTTTACCCCCTCCCCGGTTTCTTACTACACCTCCACACACCCGGGCAATGCTGGGTAGCTCCCCACTAGCATATATATATATATATATATATATACACACACATATATATATACATATATATAAACTGTAAACATAAGAGTCACAAATCCTCCGATATTAAACTAAACAGAAACATGTGCAGGAAAATTGATATATATATATATATATATATATATATATATATATATATCA
This sequence comes from Euprymna scolopes, assembly GCF_053919585.1. Lineage (NCBI taxonomy): Eukaryota > Metazoa > Mollusca > Cephalopoda > Sepiida > Sepiolidae > Euprymna > Euprymna scolopes. The sequence goes on from NC_136526.1 coordinate 13,818,934, forward strand.
ACATAGATGCCGGGGTGTCTACAAACTGATTTTCGTTTAATCCATGATTTATTAATTAGGTCTACAGTTTACTTCGAGGACTGCTGCTGGTGATATGTAGAGCAGACCACCAATATATATATATATATATATATATATATATATATATATATATATGCTCTGTGTGTGAGAGAGAGAGAGCCGATGAGTCATTCAATCTAAAATGCTTATCTCTGGAGGATTAGACATAACAATTAACTAATCCATCATAAGCCTGAGGATAAGGAATATTCAATCTAACTGTGATATCTACTGGTTGGTCAGCGAGATTCGCAGCTATGGACAAAACATGAATGCGGGTGTTAGAGTTTTTTTGATATCTCTGTAAACATGTAAATAGTGTTGCGTTATCACAACAGCCGTTTACTATTTATTTATCATTAGAAACGAATATTCGTCTTCTCTGGAATTTGGGTGTGACAATAATCGTTTCCAATGTCCCAGTACTTACAGGACCCTTCCAGCTGAGGTTCAAAGGCTGTTTTTTTTCTCTCTGTCCTTTTATCCCACTTGACCATTTCTTGTGGTGCTAATGGAGGCTGCTGCCATTATATACGTTTGTGTGCTTTTTTTTATTCGTAGTGGTGTCGAGAGTTCATAGAATATTTTACACATTCCGTTTCTTTGTGCTCTATTGTTCTTTCTGTGTTTTCATTTATTTCTATTTTAACTTATGTGTGGCTTGTTAACGAAATAAAAGATAAAAACTGATACGCTGTATTATTTGAATATCGTGTTATTCTCACAACGTTTCAGCTGATCTAACCTCCGGCCTTCTTGATGCGTATCTTTCTGAATATGGAAACCTCCACTGAATTTCAAAGTACCCCCTCCTTTATTTATCTGCGGGGGTAGATTATTCTTGTTCTGGAGATTAAAGATTCAATCGTTATTACAAATAACTAAGAATAACATAAATATTAATGGCTGGTAGAATGAGAACAATCTACCCGTGTTGATTAAATAAAGGTGTTCAACACTCGTCTAGCTGAAACCACTATCAATAATTTCCCCCACTCTTTATTTGTACCTAAATCTAAACGTAGATTCCATGAACAAAGCTTCTTTCTTAGAAGTGCACACCTGTGGAACTGTCTTCCGTTTCCCTACTTTCCAGCTGACTACAATATGGCCGTCTTCAAATCTAAAGTAAACAAATTCTTGATGAGTTGTCCCATTAAATAATCCAATTTCCCAAATTTCCACTATTAACGATTACTACGATATTGTTTCATTGACTACTGTACACTCATTAACCCTTATCCTCGAGTGGCCTCCGGGCCTTGATAAATAGTGACTCCTTTGTAAAAAAAAAAAAAAAAAAAAAAAAAAAAATCCATACAGATTCCGGTGTTCAACAAGATACAGCTGAAGAAGTTCCAAGATTACATTAGTTAAAACTTAGTATCAAAAGAAAGATTACAGTGTAGCACCACCCCAACTAGACGCTCATAAATTTTAAAAAGATAATACAATAATTTAATCTCATTTACAACATCGCTCGGGACAAGATCAAAGTGTAGTATCTGTTCTTCAGATGCTGCACTGCTATTTCTTGTTCTCTTTCGGTGGAGGAGAAATCCTTCACGACTGAGACAATTTTTATTTTTGTACCTTTTCTCCACGTTAAAAAACGACCCTGGTGTCTAACTCTGTCCCGTGGGGAGGCATAGTAAATAGGTACAACATCGCTATAGTTCATGCGAGTAGAGTTTGACTGTTTTTAATACGGAGAAAACCCATCTGCCCAAAAATAGGTGCACTTTAGATTAGGACAAAAGTTTAAATGGCTTCAGTCTAGGAGGATTTCTGCTTCACTAACAGAGGGCAGAACAGTGGAAATATTTTTTTGTGAAATGATAGATTGGCAAGACTTTCTAATAAATGGATAATTAGAAAATTGCCATTTCTTATACTAACGATAAAGTCAAACACGCCATTTCAAGTTCAATTTTACATTAAAAAAAAATTGTCATTTTTTTAAATGTAAATTATTTATTAATTTTTTTTTTTTCTGTCTGAATACCCTATATACCAAATTTAAAGTCTGTAGATAAAAAATTTGTTGAGTATATAGGTTGAGAAGTGTCTTCACACACACATTCTTACTTATATATACATGCACTAATTGTTCACATTATGTTAAGAATAAGAAGGTTGAAAAACACCTTTTGGAGATCATGTTCAGTTGGGATAATGGTTATCGTATGTGATTCACTGTCTTTAGGTTTTGATTTCGATCTCAGTTCGAGTACTTTTTTTTTTTTTTTTTTTTTTTTACTTAAAAGAAGTGAACTGTTTAGAATTAAAAACATTCCTCAGTTTTCTTCCATATTTTTTTTTGCATCTTTTTTTTTAAAGGAATTTAATGTTACATTTAATACCGGGCAACGCCAGGGACATCTTCCAGTACATTAATAAAATTTATTTATGTTTTAACTTAACAAGTAACATTTTTCATTTTTATTAGATCTTATGTTTTAAAGTTTTGTGAAAATCATCCTTATTAATTGAAAAAAAAAAAGGACATAGCAAATGATGGTGAAAACATAAAAAAAATCTACTTCTTTTATATAAAACGAACTTTATGTGTGTGGCTGCGAGTTCGTTTCCTATGGACTTAAAAATAGCTAGCTCAATTTTTTTGAAATCTCACATGAAGGTACTTTACGTGCCTGACAATGTTCTTAAATAAGTTTTTTTTATCAGAATGTTTTCGATAATAATCGATAATCACAATAATCCAATGAAAGAAGGAATAAGCGATTTTGACCAAAGTTAACACCTTACACAGCCTAACATCACAAATGCATTTGAGAAGTCTTACCACTACACAAGCCAAAAGGCTCAACATATAAAATCTTAGGTTCTTTGATATGACAGAGGCACGTTCGAAATAAATGTTTTGGTGCTTCTACATTATTGGGACGAGATTTTGTAGTTGATAAATGGAGTTTGCAGATAAAAACAATGGTTTCAACTGAATTTTGTCAATTCTAATAAGTTACATTGATGGCTTCCAAATTATGCAATCGAAATTACCAAAATATTACTGAAGAAAACAACTTTGTGTTAGCAGGTAAAAAATTGCTGCCATCTTTGTTTAATTTGAATGGAAAATGACCTCCCTTTTGAACTCTCTTGTGTCTTATGATCTTTTTCTATCTATCAATTTTCATAATTTTTTTAATATAATCATCTTAAAAATATGAGGAGTACGTAAATACCATTGTTTTCATGTGAAATTAAGTTTTACGATTTCTGAAATTTCGTCCCGATTCCGGAGAAGCACCAACGTTTCTCTTTAGAGCACAATTGAAGTATGATACTTGACTTTTGCATTTTAAACTTTAATTCAAGCCATTATATATAAAATTATTTTATAAAATCAACAGTAGGTTCTCTATAGTGCAATGTACACTATGATATATTGTGAACTAAGTCACTGTAGGGAGACACATGAAGCTTTCATCAGGTGCACCACAATGGATCCCCAACTAAAACAGGCAATCAATCGATTTGATTGAAAAATGGACGATTTTGATTATAATAAAAAATATGGGAACGTGAAATATTCATTGATCATCATTCAATCTTGAGCAATGTCGAGTCACTCCGCTAATATAAAATAAATCTGAAAAATGGACTTACTCGTTCGCCAGTCATTTTAGTTGTAGCATCGTATTTCTTCTGCGTGAATATTATTGTAAATACAGCATGAGAACGGCTGCTGGTTTCATTCATGTTAGTGGCAGCCACAGTTCTGCAAGAAAACAAACAGAATTGTAACATATACTGTAAAAAACATTAGTGTCCAGAATTTCCCCTCTATTAAAAAACAAAAAAAAAATCCAAAAAACTGATGTATGTACCCGTGATGGAATAAAAATATCATACTCCAAAACTCACATAAATTGATCAATTAGTTTCATTTTTAACTAAGAAAGTCAAATTTATTGAATAAGCATAAAGAGACTGTCTAGCATCGCCATCTTGACGAAACAAGGACAAATAACTCCACAATAATTCAAACTTGTGAGATCAGTCTTGTTGTGCCTATGATTTCCCATTAATTGTTTGAAATCCTTTAAAAATAATTTTTTTATAAAAATAAAACTACTTGATCAATTTACATAATTTTTAGAATATGATCTTTTCATGCCATAACAGATTTTTTTTTTTATTTCTGCTTTTTGATTTAATGGAAATTCTAGGCATCCATAATTGTAATTATTAAATATTTTTTAAGAAAGCCAAAAGTGATAGGTTCCTTTTTTATTATTCTTTAAAATAAACATTTATTTAGCTCAGAAATATAAATAGGCAAACATTTGACCTAATAGGCCATTGTCAAGCAATTTTTTTAAAATTATTTTTTCTTTCCTTGGAGTTATAAAAAATTCCTCTTGAATAGTGAAAGTCTCTTCAAGTGCAACACATAGCTCACATTAGTTTAAAGTATTATATTGGCACTTTAAAAAAATATTATGCATTTGGATGTTAAAATGTTTTAAAAGCCAGCTAAAAATGACATGATCTTTTTTTTTTTTTAATCTTTAAAATAAACAATTTACCTCAATAATAATTATTACTTATACTGTAGAACCCCAGGATATGGTGGTCCTAGGTCATAGTTTTTTCAGGTTTTGATGTGGAATACAACGTTTTTCCGGGCCTTGGTTACGGTATTTGCCCTGCCTTGCGGTGTTATTTATAATATTATTTGATTATATACACGTGTACTATATACTGTCATGTATTTTGTTACGAATTTTTAATGCCGTATCCCAGGGTTCTACTGTAATTGAAAAAGTGAACAGCCTACTGCTTTCAATTGAGGCGTCCATGTCAGATGAAATGTCATTACTGTGTCTATGATAGCAAAGTGAGGCTGGCTTTTTGTTGGTAGAAACCTGGCGAACGTTAGGATGCACACAAATAGTGAAGACCAGCAAGAAATCCTCATAAATCATGTGTGTATGTGGAGAAGGCAGACCCCCCCCCCCCACCGAGAAAAACACAGTGTGCATGTGGAGGAAGTGGAGGGGGAACAGAAATTCATTGTTTAATTGAAACAATACAAGTCTTTTACCTTCTTCATGAACTATTTAAAGTTTTCGCCTTCATAGCAAAATAAAGAATTTTTTTTCAGTTTTCAGAGAGAACTATCAAAACAGAAAAGGAAGGCAATACAGAAGAAAGAAGAAGGGAGAAAAAAAAAGAGAAAGTGAGAAAGAGAATTCAAATCCAGTCAAAGAGTGATGAAAAAATAATGTGGTAGGGATCTTTGAATTTTCAAAAAAAAAAAAAAAAAAAAAAAAAATCAGCTTTTTCTTGTTAAAAAAAGAAAAGGGTTATTTCAGCCAAAGAGCAGAAAATTGTTCCTGCGCCTTTTGGCTAGAAGCAAAGTGTAGTATCTGTCCTGATGCTACACTTCATTTTTAAGTTTTTCGTTTTCAGTAAAGAAGAAATCCTTCTAGACAGAGGCAACTTTTGTTTTTCTTCTAATGAAGAGTTCCCCATTTTGAGAGCTGGATTTTACCCTGGTTTAAAAACGACCTTGTGTTTAATTCTGCTCTCGTGAGGAGACAGGCAAATATGAACTCAATCCTTTGATCCAGAAAAAGTGGATTTTCGATTAAATTGCTAGAGCAGCCCATGGATACGTATTCTTCACTTTTTAGCCGAATTCTGCTAAGAATCGACAAACACACATCCCTGCTCTATTTTTGCATTGAACAGAGTACCAAACCCTCTTCGAAATCTAGTGGGCAAAGATTTTTTTACTTCCCTACTTTTTCTTTCTTAAAAGAAGAGAAGTTGCAAGTCTATCTTTTCCTCATCACTTTTATGGTAGGTGCTCGACCGAGCTTTAATGCATGACGCCCCCCCCCCCTCTATAAAACATTTGCAAAAAAAAAATACACTCGTCTATCTGCAACCACTATCAACAATTTCCCTCATTCTCTATCTGTGCCTAAAACTATATAAAATTCCATGATCAAAGTTTCTTTCCTAGAATTGTTCATCTGTGGCACAAAATAGCATAGGGTACTTCCTAGCTGACTATAGCATGGTCGTTTTCAAGTCTAATGTAAATTTTTTTTTTTTTACTTTTACAAAGAAGTCACCACTTATCAAGGCCCCAAGGTCACTCAAGGATAAGTGTTTATGAGTGAAAGGAAAATATCATAGTAATCACTGGCAAGATCGACTCCTAGGGGATAAAAAGTTTTGATATCAAAACTTTTTCTTTGAAGGGGGGGGGTCATGGGATGATATATTTTTCTCTTACGATATGAAGAAATGATTTATTACAAAAACTAGCGGGGGTACGCGGCGTTGCCTGGGTTTTTAGAAGCGTGTGTGAGCGTGTGTGTGTGTGGGGGGGGGGAAATGATTACAAAGCGAAGTAATAACTCTGCTTAAATATTATAAAAACAATGTTAAAACTTCTAAAAAAAACAAACAAAAAACAAAAAAAAAAAACGAACGGTCCGGCGGTGCCCGGGTATTTTAAAAACCAAAAAAAAGTTTGAGGTTCGAACTCGAATCCTTGAGGCGAAAGCGAAATAAAAAAAAAAATGTGATGAATTTACTAAAAAGTGAATTAGGTCAAACATCAATTCCGCAGTCAAGTTTGTTTTAGTTTAGTTTCCCCACCCGGCGTTGCCCGGGTTTTTAGAGGCGTGTGTGTGTGTGTGTGTGTGTGTGTGTGTGTGTGTGTGTGTGTGTGTGTGTGTGTGCAGTAAAATATCCCTATTTAAATATTACAAAAACAATGTTAAAACTTCTAAAAAAAAAAAAAAAAAAACGGTCCGGCAGTGCCCAGGTGTTTGAAAAACCAAAAAAAGTTTGAGGGGGGGGGGGCGTCCGAACTTGAATCCTTGAGGCGAAAAAACGAAAAAAAAAAAAAAAAAAAAAAAAAAAAGTGATGAATTAACTAAAAAGTAGAATTAGGTCAAACATCAATCCCGCAGTGAACTTTGTTTTGGTTTAGTTTCCCCAAGATGTCGGGTCGAAAACCAATTCCCCATAAAAAATAGGGGTGTCCATATGAAAGCAATTGTCTGATATAAGGTTTCCACCGCATTGATCAAAAAAGCTGATTGCTTTCTGGACGTACCGGCGCAATGCCGAGATCACACAACGTTCGAATTTACTCTCACTTTATTTATACTAAAAAGCAGGACAAACAGGCGACATGGCTAATCAGCGTGAATCTCATAAAAGTCGATGTAAATAAATCTAGACGTGACGAGCATTCCCAAATCGTAGATATTATTATCTAGCGGGTATATAAACAGTTCTAAGCGATAGTAACCCCACCATCGGCGAAAAAAGCCTTTGCGAGACATACATAAAATGATCACACACATTTTGCCTTTTATATATAGAAGATAGGTAGATATAGATAACCCTACCCAAAGTTCCACCATTACTGATCATCATGGTGTTGTCTCACACTCATTAAGTCTTATCCTAGAGTGACCTCCAGGCTTTAATAAGCGGTGACTCAAGTAAAAAAAAAAAGGAAAAAAAGGAAGAGAAAAAGGAAAAAAAGTTAAAAGAAAAAGAATAAAGTAAAAGAAAAAAGAAAAAAGTTAAGAAAAAGAAAAGAAAAAGTTAAGAAAAAGAAAAGAAAAAGAAAAGACAAAGAAAAGAAAAAGAAAAGAGAAAGAAAAGAGAAAGAAAAGAAAAAAAGAGAAAAAGAAAAGAGAAAGAAAAGAGAAAGAAAAAAGAAAAGAGAAAGAAAACAGAAAAAGAGAAAGAAAACAGAAAAAGAGAAAGAAAACAGAAAAAGAGAAAGAAAACAGAAAAAGAGAAAGAAAACAGAAAAAGAGAAAGAAAACAGAAAAGAAAAAGAAAAAAGAAAAGAAAAAGAAAAAGAAAAGAAAAAGAAAAAAGTTAAAGAAAAAGAAAAAAAGAAAAAAGAAAAAGTTAAAAAGAAAAAGTTAAAAGGTAAAGAAAGAAAAAAGAAAAAAGTAAAAGAAAAAAAAGAAAGAAAAAGTTAAAAGGAAAAGAAAGAAAAAAGTAAAAGAAAAAAGAAAAAGAAAAGAAAAAGTTTTTCTAAAAAGTAAAAGAAAAAGAAAGAAAATAAAAAAGAAAAAGAAAAAAGTCTAACTTCTGCATGAAGGTTTCAGATAATGTCGATAGATACGAAATAGATGTGATATGCTTTTAGAGTTGCAGTTTGCCAAGTGCATCAAATTACACAGGTATGATCATCAAGGTTTGACCTCCAGGTTCACCTGTCCCCACATAGGACAATGGATGTCTCATTGTTATGAATTTCAGTTGATACAAACAGTTTCGATCAAAAAATTTGCAAAGAAACATGTAATTTAAGATCCTCAAAGATAATATCAAACGATTCAGATTCACCTCATTTCTATCACAGCAACTCTTAGATAAAGAAAGTGATCCATTTCTCTACATTTTAGACAATAAACAAGGTGTTTTGAGTGACGCCCTAAAGGACAAAGGTGACCAAAGAGCAGAAGTCCGTGAAATTACATGATTTCCTGCCTGTGGGATACGTCTCGGTCTCTATTTGACTGCAAACTAAAGTAGGCAGACACAAAATGTCACCTTCCCAAAGGCTCAGCAAGAGTGGTGCAGCCGTGTACACCATGATTAGAGTAACGATACAGGATGCCTAGCAGTCTCTCTCTCTTTCATGCCTAAGTCAATCAATTCTGTTTTTGTTTGTCAAAATTTGACAATTCTTGATAAAGTTCGGAAGCGTATTTGTAATTTGATTGGCCTCATCTTCTCTTATCCGCAACCTCTCTCTCATAGTCGCTAGTCTCAGTCTTTTCTGTAAATACTATTATGGCATATATTCTTCAGAATTTTCTGATCTATTCCCTGCTTCCTTTGTTCCAGCTCGTTTAACTCATTGGTCTAGTGGTCTTCATCTGTTGACTGTTTTAATATCTCATTGTAAAACCGTGTATTTTGTCGAACTCAGGAATGTTTCTGTCAAACTCAAGAAGCTGGACGGAACTAAAAAAAAAATTTTTTTAATTCCATTTTCACCCGAAACAAGGCACAGTGCCACTTTGAAGTAGGGGGATACTACTGGGCACGTAAGTATGAAGGGAGATAAGCAGCAAGATGTCTGTTCACATTACACTTGAACTTCTGCATGTCAGTACAGTTAGGAAAGCAGAATCCTGGAAGGGAGTTTAAAATTCTAGCAGTTTTGGGGAAGAAACTATCAGAGTAGACGGCTTTCTTCTTACATCTAGGGATCTGTACTGTGTAGGTGTGGGATTTAGCTGCTTGTTGGGTCTGTCGAGGATATTTACGTCGAGGGGGCAAACGTGCTTGTAGTTCGTCAGTGCATTCACCATTAAAATACTTAATTTTGAACGGAACCCTTTCTTTATTTCACAGGGTTAGCATGCTCTCGTTCTGTCAGCCATAAGTGGATAGAGGTCCTTATATTTTTCATTCTCCCACACTGATAATTGAACCTTCAACCTTTAGGAGAACATCACTTTTACAATTGATTTTTCCAAGTACTCTAACCATATTTGTGGACAGTTCTGGTACAAATTTTGGGAGCCTTAAACCTATTTTATTTCTAGTTGTAAATATCACTTATTATTACTGTATATCTATGTTTGTTTGTAAATAAACAAGCTCTAGCACTGTAAAAGCAGTGGGCGAGTGTCTATTTAAATGGACATTTATGAGGTCGTTTATGGGCACGGATTCCATGGGCTGGAGGTTAGAACTATCGACTATCAAGATGGTTGTAGATTCAAATGTATTTCAAATGCAAATTATTGTTCCTATTCACTATTCTCCCCATGAGGGCAGAGTTAGACACAATGTTGGTTTTTAACGTGGGGAAAATCCAGCTCCCCCAAAAGGAGTCACTCTGGATAGTAATAAAAATAAAAATTGCTTCAGTCTAGAAGGATTTCTCTTAAAGTGATCTTCGTTAAAAACCACTAATCAATTCATGTAAATTTTTTTGGACTGTGAGATTTTCATTTTGTCACACGTACATACATGATATAGATTAAAAAAAAAAAAATTGTTTTTTAATATAGGAGGAATTCGGGACAAGAACCAATGTCTCATTATGGGAGTAGATTGAAGGGAGGAGGTTGTCTTACTTTCTCAATTCCCCTAAATACTTGAAATGGACTTGTTAAGCAGTTTTGTTTTTTTTTGTAAATGATTGTTCCTATTTACTTGCCTCCCCACGAGAGCAGAATTAGACACAAGCTCAGTTTTTAATGTGGGGAAAATACAGCTCCCCAAAAAGGGGAACTCTGGATATGAACAAAAACAAAAATTGTCTCAGTCATGAAGGATTTCTTCTCCACTGACCGAGGACAGAAAAGGTGAAGTGTAGCATCAGAACAGATACAACATGGCATAAAGGTTTACTTCATAAGATCTCCAGCTATGGTATAGCTGGAAATGTCTTCTCAATTATTAAATCATTTCTTTCTGATAGGTTCATAAGAGTAGTAGTTGAGGGGCAAAAATCAAAAACTCACAGTATTAATGCCGGTGTCCCTCAGGGGTCCATCCTGGGCCCAACTCTCTTCCTGATCTACATTAATGATCTTCCAAATCACATCCTTACATCATTTGTAGACATTTATGCTGACGACACTACCATTTATGGTAGCACATCTAAGACAGTAAACAACCAAGTTCTCTCCAATTCTCTCTCCTCTGATCTTGAGCACGTAGTACAATGGGGAAAGAAGTGGCTGGTTACTTTTAATGCATCTAAAACCACGCTTCTCTCTTTACATCATCAACATTCTGATCCACATCTGGCATCAATTGAAATGAATGGCTCTCGTCTTCAGGAGGCCTCAAGTTTTGACAAGCTTCTGGGCTTGACTATTACTCCTGATCTTAAATGGAACACATACATCAAATCTGTTGCCAAGGCCGCTGGAAAAATGGTGGGATCTTTCTATCGATCCGGTAAATATCTCACTGCTGATGCTATTCTCTATCTATATAAGAGCCAGGTACGTCCAAGGATGGAATACTGTTGCCACATCTGGGCAGGAGCTGCTAGAAAGGACTTGTCCTGCCTTGATAGAGTTCAAAATAGACTTCGTAGCCTCGTAGGAGATGTCCTTTTCTCTTCCTTGCAACCTCTATCTCACAGAAGAGATGTTGCGAGTTTGTCTCTGATGTATCGTTATTTTCATGGAAAGTGTTCGACTGAGCTTCAATCTATGGTCCCCCCTCGCCAAACTTTCACAAGAAACACTCGTCTAGCTGTAAACACTATCAGTAATTCCCCCCACGCTTTATCTGTGCCTAAACCTAAACGTAGATTCCATGAACAAAGCTTCTTTCTTAGAACTGCACGCCTGTGGAATTGTCTTCCGTTTTCCTGCTTTCTGGCTGACTACAATATGGTTGTGTTCAAGTCCAACGTAAACAAGTTCTTGATGAGCCGTTCTACATAAGTTATCAAATTTACCAAATTTTCATTACTAATGATTACTATGTTGTCCAATTTCTACTGTACACTCTTTAACCCTTATCCTTGAGTGGCCTCTTGGCCTTGATAAGTGGTGATGCCTATGTAAAAAAAAAAACAAAAAAAAAAAACACTGTGATCTTGGCCCGAATTGCTAAATGCAAATGATTGTTTTCGACAACTTTCTCTACCAAGATACTCAAACTATAGTCAAACCAAGATCACAAGAATACAAAAAAGAATGATGTCCATATCCTTCTCCATCCTAACATAATGGATGGTACTTTCAGCTTTGATAAATCTCACGTGATCAGATTACTGCGTTATCAGATATTTCTACTAACAACGGACAGTGAAACAAACAGTGCAATCAATAAAATTCTGGAAGTGATGAATTGGAAATGAAGTCTGACAGCAGAAGGAGATGAAGGTGATTTGCTTATGATGAAATAGAATCTGTTTTTGTTTGGTATACAGGGCAACAGAGAAAGCATCATCTACCACAAAAAAAAAATAAATAAATAAATAAAAAATACGCTAACGTTTCCTACATGGAAATACAATACGGTGCAATTAAAACTTAAGCTTCGCATTCAAACAAGAGGTTTGTTGGTTGTTTTTGTTTTACGGCATATCAACCCTTTTCAGGTTATTTAATGTCGAATCCAGTGATTTTGAAGAACAATTTTTTAATAGAGTATATATTTTTTTTTTAAGTCGTTTTCTATTTAACCCATAGTTGGGACCCTAACAGTCCGGGTCAGAGTGGACCTGGGAGCAATGGCAATGGGGCCTCACCATCAGATATAGTTTAAGGTCATATCCAGGACCTCGAACAAGAGATAAGAGTCTGGCAGTTGAGGGAATGACTAAGGTAATGCTACAGGGTGAAATAATAAAATTGTCGCCCTATAAACAACAAAAGATAACATGATTCCAGCTCAACACATCCAAGTACCCACAGTTATGGTCTTTGGTGTGCTTTCAAGTGAGGGCCACATCATGCTACGTCACTTTCCGAAGTCAGTTTGAAAATCAACACCAAAGTGTCCCTGGATGTGCTGAAGTGTGTGGTGATCACCTGGTGCAATCAGGTGGCTGCTAAGGTATTACCCATACTCATACTTGGGTACGAGTATGGGTAAGCCAAATATTGGACTATTTAAGGTTTTCACTCATGCGGGAGAAATGGTAAGAAATATACGAGAAGGGTTCACCTACCTGGCTTTGTTGCCTTCGTCAATGAGTTTTCCAATATCTTCATAAGATTGCACGGCCAGTTTTGAAAGATCTTCTACGTATGGACCCAGCAAGGGATGTTCTCGCACTCGTAAATTGTTCTTATTGCTGGGATTGAGCAGATCTCGAACACGTTCACAGTAGATTTCCATATAACTCACCTTTAAAAAAAGAGAAAATAATTTATAATCGAAACTCATTTGAAATTTTGACATTTATTGAACAATTAACATCTATAATTATAAAAGCGAAAATGTATGTATGTGTGTTCGCTTTTTCTGTATGTCTACAAAAGGCTTTTTTCAGAGAAGCGGTCAGTCGCGTAACAACTTTTTAAAACTTTTTATATCCCATGTAAAACTTTTTATATCACATGTATATCTTAGAGTTAACAACGGAGCTCGCCTGTCTATTTAATTTGTTCGACTTCGGGAAGATAAATATTCAACATTTGTCGCTCGCTGCATGTGGGTTAGTCTTTTTCCTTTAATAAAAGCGACAGTAATTCAGGCGGTAAAATGTCTGAAAGCAATCAGCTTTGATCAATGTGGACATATTTTCCTTATATCAAACAATTGCTATTCAATTTGGACAAATGGAGCTGTTTCCCCCTACCCCCAATGTCTTGGGAAAATAAAAATAAAAAAAAGAGTTCCCGCAGTAAATGAAATACTATCCCGCAGTCAAACTTGACCTCATTAAGTCATTAAAACGTGCACCTGCAAAATCTAAGTAATTAAATAAATTCAAATGTGTTTCCCTTAGCATCTTGCGGTCGCACTCTTTTTTTTTTTCACACTTTAATTTACAACTTTGCCTCAAGGGTTCAGGTTCGATCCTCATACTTACCTACCAAAACATTTTTTTTTATTATTTTACCCCCCACCCCGGAGTTTTGATTTACCCAAAACCACACACACCTCCAAACACCCAGGCAAAGCTAGGTACCCTTCGCTAGTCTTTATATGAAAGGCAAAATGTGTGTGTGTTTGTGCATCTTTTCTGTGTGTCCGTCAAAGGCTTTTTTTTTGGGGGGGGGGTTACTATGTCTTAGAACTTTTTATATACTCCTTAGATTATAATATCTACGATTTACAAAACGACGTCGTAAATATCTTTTATTTCAGTGACTTTTAATTTGTTAATTTGTGATTTGTTTTCTCTATTACTTCTACTGCTATAGTGTGATATTTGACCGTGAAAACCACACGTTGACATTCAGCCACCTGCATTTTTAAACGCTTATTTTCAACTGTTCTCAAGTCCCTGCGTTTGTGGCATCATGTTATGTCATCAGACTATTAACCTCAAGGCTTCAGGTTCGAGCCTACCTCCCTCCCAAAATTTTTCCGCTGTTTTTTTTTGTTTTTTTAATATTTAAGCAGAGTTATTACTTCACTTATTATTTTTGTTTTGATCTACACCCCCCACCCCCCAACACACACACACACATCTACAAACACCCGAGCAATGTCAGGCACCCCCACTAGTCTATAATACAAAAGGCAAAATGTGTGTTAGTGTGTCTGTACACATTTTTGTGCATGTCCTGCAAAGGCTTTAGGGGGAGGGGGAACTCGAGGGGGTGCACTGTTTCTTAGAACCTTTTATATGCTACATAGATTATAATATCTACGATTTACGAAACGAGGTGGTGTTTATCTTTCATTTGGGCGACTTTTACATGCTATTTTCGCAGTATTTCTTAATCTACGCATGTTTATTTGGCTTTTCCATATATAAGCGAAACTGATTCCGAACAAAGGCGTGTACCTGGCATTCGTGCCGGGAGGTCCAGAAAAGCAATCAGCTTTGATCAATGCAGGGGAAACCCCTTATATCAGACAATTGCTATTCATTTGGACACTCTCCTTCTTATAGGGAGCTGGTTTTCCCCAACATCTTGAGAAAACTGACTTGCAGCTAAAGTTAAGTCCCGGGTTCAAGCCTACCTCCCTTCCAAAACATTTTTTTTCTTTTATGCTTCCAAACACCTAGGCAACGCCGGGCACCCATGCTAGTAGCAAATAAATGTTACTTTACAATCAGTTTTTTTTTGTTTTTTTACGTAGTTTTAAATGATTTGGATTTCATTTCTTTTTACGGCTTTTAAATTTCAAATCAAGATGGCTGCAATCTTGTCCGTTTTTTTTTTGTTTTTTTTAATCAGCCAGCCTCACTTTTGATTATCACAATTTTTTTTTTTTAATTATTTGGGTGGGTGGGTGGGTGGGTAGGTAATTCGTCATTGGAGAGTTCCATTCCAAGTTGTTTTTAGGGAAGAGGATCATTTTTATTTATGGTGGCCGCCACTACTCAACCTTCAAAATTAAATTATAAATGAAATCAAAAATAGAGATAGATATAAATGCCATTCCCCCCCCCCTAAAAAATGAAAAAAAAATTCTGATAATGTAAAACTAGGCCAAGTACGTCCCTTTATCACACTACTACTACCACACAATTTCAAAACAATGTATTTCGATTTTATTTTCAATATTTAAAAAATATTTTAATGGTATTTTTTATTAATACTTAAAAAAATAATTCCATAATATTTATTTTCATCAAAATTTTAATATTTCGACAAAAATTTTTACGAGACATAACGAATGCAATTGTTAAAGCTTTTTCAATACATTTTTCAAAAATTTCCCATATTTTCAAGGATTTTTCAAAGTAATAATAGAAATAAGGCCTTTTCAAGGCAAAAGCAAAAATTCAAGGATTTTCAAGTCTAGAGCCCATAATGAATTCAACCTGCCTAGATGGACATATTTGCCCAACTAATCTAAGTAGCTCTCCGGAAAAAAATCAACTCCTCTGTCCAACATTCAACTTTAACTCATTCCTTGTCGTCTTGGAGGCTGGTTATGACTTCCTTCTCTTCCTAGTTCCTGGAATCTTTGCATCCCTAAATGATTCTGGCCTTTTGTTAGTGGTTGCTATTCAAACACTTGAGACATCCACCATTCATGGAGGACTTCACAGCATAATGTTTCCATTCAATGTGATAGACTTTTTTCTTTTTTTTTTGGGGGGGGGGATAAAAAATATCTCTTGGATGGTCGAACTCTGGCTAGAGATCTTTTCAGTTCTCTGTGCAACCCCAATCTTCCTTGGACAAGCATTTATTACTGCAACGTCTGCCAGGGTATCTAATCATATTCAAACATCTCTACATGCCACGAGCAATCTAATGAAAGAAATTTACCTAAATAACTGACATTAAAAAGAATTGCGAAGCTATTTTATTGGGAAGTGATGAACTACCACTAGCATATTAAGCGATGCTCTTTATGTAAACAAATGGAGCTTAGGTGTTTGGACAATGCTTGAACATTGTTAATTCACATAACCATCTTAGCAGCAGCCGAATAGCTTAATGGTCAAGAGCGCCGACTGTCGACTAGATAGTCGAGTTTCAATCCTGGCTTGAGGTAGTTGCTAATTTAGCCACATTGATGAGCTGTGATACAGCAAAACAGTAATGGATGTGTGTGTGTGTGTGTATATATATATATATATATATATATATATATATATATATATATATATATATATATATAAAATACTTGTGCTAATGGAAATTCAATTAACTTTCTTGAAGTTATACATTTGGATTTTACCGTCACTGGATTATTTATCTTCCACCAGACTATCCATTCACGTGTAATCACCTTTTTCTTCACCATATTCCCTCTGCTTCACTTTTTTGTTATCAAGTAAGATCTTTGACTTACTTGTTGTTTCATCAAATACTTTTGCATGCAAAATCCGATCCTGCATTTTGCTAATTCCTACCCTCTGATGAGAAGGAAAGTATTTCTTCGAAACTCAACTCCGCGGATTAAGGACTATCCACTTATCAAGTGTTTCCTTTTCAGGTTAAATATGTTTTTAACTCTTTTTCAAAGTGTTTTTTAACATATTTTATTAACTGTTTGCTCGTATGTATATATATATATATATATATATATATATATATTAATTAATAATAATTATAATATTAATAATTATTATAATAAATAATTATATATATATATATATATATATATATATATATATATATATATATAATTATTTATTATAATAATTATAAAATACCTACAGACACTAGTATTTCATCGAATCATCAGTGCAGGCTGTCACGATTAACACCAGTTGATAGATTCGAACCCAGCAACAGAAGCCATTTCTAGCTCCATTAGCAAGGACCTAATCCATTCGGCCACCGTTAACCACGAGAAATAATGTTGAAATTTAAACATTTATTTTTAAATGTTTTTAACGTCTGTCAGAGTGATCTAAACATTATATGATGATCTACGCATAAGAACTAAATTGACCGACTTTATTTCAACTGAGAGTGCTCAACGATGAGAAACAAGTTTCTTAAAAGGGCTGACATAATTATTTCCTATAGTAATTATTAAATACCTACAGACACTTGTGTTTCATCCTTTCGTGAATCATCAGTTACCGCCGGTCGGGAGATTCGATATATATATATATATATATATATATTTATATATGAGGGGCGTGCAATAAGTAATGGTCCTGACCCACTTCCAGTTGTCTGATCTAGCTGAAATTTTGCATGTTCAATGATTTATATCTCTACGGGTTATGTGGCAAATTACATCAGTGCAGAGTGTCATGATTAACTCGGGTCGAGAGATTCGAACCCGGCAACGAAGCCATCTCTGACTTCATTAACAAGGACCAAATCCATTCGGCCACCGTTAACCGCGAGAAATATTGTTGAAATTTAAACATTTATTTTAAAATACTTTTAACATCTGTCATAGTGATCTAATCATTATGTGATGATGTGTGGATGCGAGCTAAATTGACCGACTTTATTTCAGCTGTAACGTGCTCAACGATAAGAAACAAGTTTCTTAAAAGGGCTGACATAATTATTTACTATAATAATTATTAAATACCTACAGACACTTGTTTCATCCTTTCATTTCAACCATTCCTGGCCAAAATAGAACATATCCACTGACAAACTTTAAAACAAATTTTCTAATGAAACTCAACAAGGACTATCCACCTTACTTAAAACAAAAATGGTAGTTTTATTTTGGTGTCTTAAACTCTGCCCCCCCCTTCTTTGTGCTGATGAGGAGATCATCTTCGAAAACATAAGTGTTTGTCAATTATTGTCAATTTTAATGAAATGAATATCGTTTCTGAAACGATCGTACACTCAATTTGATTTTTGGTTGTTTTTCCTTTTGAAACTGATTCATAGTTTACAAGTATCAATCTTTATATATATACTAGTGAGGGTTGGCTAAAAGAGCAAGTCTACTCAACCAAATCAAGAATTTTAGAAGAACTTCAAGGGCAAATACGTTTATATTGAACTAGCAATCAGTGCCCGGCGTTGCCCAGGTGTTTTGAGGTTAATGCTGAGAAAAAAAAAAAAACGGTCAATTTTTTAAAACTTTGACCCCTATTATGACCTCTTAACATTTATTGTTTAGGGATCAAGTAAAATTAATAAGTTAGATCCATGTCCAAGGAATCTATATCTAAAATATCACGTGTTTACTGTTTAGACCCAAAATTGTAGGAGGAGTTTGGTAGAGTTCTCAAAGGTCAAATCGTTGAATATTGACCACTTAATCGCCAAATTTCTGTCGAAAACCTATAACATTGATTTTCCCAAATCTCAGTACCCTGTATATCAAATTTCGAATCTCTATGGTTAAAATTGACAGAGTTTTAGCGTAGGGAAATGCACACAGACACACACAGACACTTATATATATATATATATATATAAACATGTGTGTGGCATCCGTCAGTCGAAACGACTATGGATCAGCAGCGGCAGCGCCGTATTAAGATGTTGTTATAAACATAAACATCATATATATAAGGATAATAGTACGCCATATATATAACAAAAGACCATTATTTACTCAAGTGAAAGGAAAACCCGGGGGAACTTTACCCAAAAATAAATCTATATTTTTTTTGTGTGTAATGATAGTCTTATAAGCGAGTAATTAATAATTCAGCCATCTTGAGTCTTAACCAAACAGAAAGTTCAAGTAGGGGGAGTTCCCTTTTTTTTTTTTTATAGCGAGGCCAAATTTCGCGAATTTGGCCTTTTTTTAAAGCAGTTTGGCCTTCAAAATTTCTGTTTGGCCTTTTTCTTCACCGATGAAATCTGGAGACGCAACGGGAATTTTCGGCAAAGAAATGTTGTTACTATGCACATCTATGTAATGAAATACAATTTGTGGCAAAATTTCAGGAAAAACTAATGGATGGTTATCTCGCAATAGTCCGGACAATTCGCTAAATTATCTCGTCAAAACCTTAAATCTCGAATTTTTGTGCATTTTTTTTGGGGGGGGGGGCTAATTTGGCATAATAGTGTCCATTTAATAGTATTATCTTGAAAAAATAAAAAAATAACGAAAATTACCAAAAAAAAACAAACAAGAACAATAAAAGTGTGCCGTATTTTTAAAAGTTTTATTGCGTTGTTTTTATTTGCTTTTTTTATTTCATCGGTGAAGAAAATGGCCAAACAGAAATTTTGAAGGCCAAACTGCTTTAAAAAAAAGGCCAAATTCGCGAAATTTGGCCTCGCTATAAAAAAAAAAAAGGGAAATCCCCCTACTTGAACTTTCTGTTTAATTTCGCTTGTAGCGTTGATTTTTTTTCTTTTTTCGCTATAAAAAAATAACTACTTGATGAAATTACGTGATTTTTTCTGTAGGAAAACTTTATCCCATGACGAGTACGTACAATATATTTTTTTTTTTAATATTTCCATTTTTTAACGTCAATGGAAAACTGCACAAGTACCCAAACCACGAGTGAACGCGCGTTTTTTTTTTTTTTTTTAGTTTAGTTTCATAATGGCGGCCGTGATGTCGGAGGTTCGATTGTTAGATTGTAAGTTAGTTTCGTATTTTTGTAATTTGTAAATCGCAAGTTAGGAAAAAATTAAACCCTTCCAAGATGGACAATAAATAAAGCCATAATATTTTATGGTAAAGTTAAGAGCCTACGAACCATAGTTTTTTAGGAGATGTGATTATTGGATTAACCAATCAGAAATCGTCTGTGGCACACACATCTGTTTTTATAGATATATAGAATAGAATATAGAATAGAAGATAGATTTTAGAGTCCATACATTAAAATTTCTTCTAATTTTACAAATATCCAAAATAAATTGTATGTATTTTAAAATAGGGTGTTACTTTTCAATCACCTTATATATAATAGACTAGTATGGGTGCCCGGCGTTGCCTGGGTGTTTAGAGGTGTGCATTGAGCAAAAAAAAAAAAAAAAAATTGGTAGTAGGTAGGCAGGCTCGAACCCATGATACGAAGGCGGAAAGGAAAGTGAAAGAAAACTTGACATCTTATCGCTATGTCATTGACGCGATTGGGAGTGTAAAGCGTTCAAATTTAGCAATGTCAACCATTACGCCATAGCAGATCGCTAAATGAATGAGTTGGTAATAAAGTTTACAATCACGCATTTAAATCTGGCTGTAGGCCAGTTTAGTTTTCAGCTTTCTGCAGTATTTGTTTTGACACAATGTTGGAGAAAACCAGCTTACCCCCTCCCACCAAAAAGGGGGAACTGACAGTATCCAAATGAATAGCAATTGTCCGATATGAAGGGCTTCCCCACATTGATCAAACCTAATCACCTTCAAGACATCCCGGCCCGGAAGGCCAGGTGGATGCTGTCTTTGCTTCGATCAGTTTCGCTTTATTTATACGAGAAAGACAAAAAACACTCAAGACGAGGGAATTTTTGAAAACTCGATAAAAATAAAGATAGAGACTACGTCTGTCTGTAAATCAAAGATATTACGATCTACGAACTATAAGAAAACTTATATATATATATATATTATTCCTTAATTGGAATTCATTTTTTTTTTTTTACCACCTGACGAAGGCCAGAGGAATAGTTGGCCGAAATGTTGTGAATAAACAAAAAAACCAATAAAAGATCAAAAACAACAACTAATAAAGATGAGAATAATAGTCCGAAATAAAAATAAATTAATATAAGAAAACTTCTCCATAAATATAACCGACGCAAGAAGGATGACAAAAAAAGCCCATTTTGCCTTTTATATTATTTACTAGTGAAGAGTACCCGGTTTTGCCCGGGTGTTTGGAGGTGTGTGTGGAAACTACGGGGGTGGGGTAAAAAAAATGTTTTGTGAGGTAAGTATGAGGATCGAACCCGAACCCTTGAGGCAAAGTTGTAAATTAAAGTGTGAAAAAAAAAACATGCGACGTTAACCATTGCCCCACCGCGAGATGCTAACGGAAACACGTTTTAATTTATTTAATTACTTGGATTTGGCAGGTGCCCGTTTTAATGAGTTAATGAGGTCAAGTTTGACTGCGGGATAGTATTTCATTTACTGCGGAACGCTTTTTTTTTTTATTTTTATTTTCCCAAGATGTTATAGGAAAAAGACTAACCCACATGCGGTGAGCGACAAATGTTGAATATTTATCTTCCCAAAATCGAGCAAATTAAATAGACAGGCGAGCTTCGTTGTTAACTGTGAGATATTACGATTTATATGTGATATAAAAAGTTTTAAAAAGTTGTGAACCGACCGACCACTTCTCTGAAAAAAGCCTTTTGTAGACATACAGAAAAAGCGAACAGACATACATACATACATTTTTGCTTTTATATATATAGATTATATATATATAAGGAAAATGCGGTGCGCGCATTTTCGTATGTCCAAAAAAGGCTTTTTTCGCCGGGCTTCTCGGAGTGGCGGGGAGGCGAGGTTACTATGCCTTAGAACTGTTTATATACCCCCTAGATCATAATATGTACAATTTGCGAACGCGCGTCACATCTAAATTTATTTACATCGACTTTTACAAAATTCTTGCTATTTCGGTTCCCCTCGTGTGTGTTGGCTTTTTCATATAAAATCGAAACTAATCTACAGAGAAGGGACTGTTCCTGGCCCTTGTGCCGAAAATGTCCAGAAAGAGGTTTAATCAATGCAGGGGAAACTCCTTATATCAGACTATTGCCTATTCAATTGGACACTCCCCTTTTTATAAGGAGTGGGTTCCCCCCTCCCTCCAACACATTGGGGAAACAAAACCAGCCAAAGTTGGGTAAACAAACCCAAAAAAACTGCTTTGCATTAAAAGTTAACTGCGGTATTTCTATTTGACCTCATTAAATTCAAATTCACGCACCTGTCAATTTGTGTAAACAGACAAAAAAAAACTCCTTCGCAGTAAAAGTTAACTGCAGTATTTCTATTTGACCTCGTTTTTTAATCCTTATATAAATTCAAACGTTTTTCTGTTACTCTCCCTTGCTGGCCGAGTGGGTAAACGTCTCAGGTTTTTTTCACCCTTTCTTTTTTTCCACCTTCGCCTCAAGGCTCCTGGTTCGAGCCTACCTATCTAACAAAACTTTTTTTTTGTTGTTAACCTCCCCAACACACACACACACACACACACACACACACACACACACCTACAAACATCCCCTGCTAGCAATTAAATGAAAAATGAAGAATAAAAGTTGTATATAACTTTATTCTATTAGAACAATAAGGAAAACTTAAAGGTCCTCATCTTTCATTTAATATTTTTGCTTGCTCCTCTTAATAGTGTTGAGCTTTTCTTATCTTGATAAGTTTTACTTTGTTAAAGATTTACTCTTTGATAACTTAATCGTATTATATATATATATATATATATACTAGCGGGGGTACCCAGCGTTGCCCGAGTGTTTGTTTCCGGGACGGGGGGGGGGAGTTTTAAAAAATGTTATGGTAGGTAAGTAGGAAGGATCAAACCCGGAGTCATGAGTAAAAGTAGGAAAATAAAGTGTGAAAAAAAAAAAACACCTGCAACGTTAACAGTTCGGCCACCAAGAAAAGTCCATTCCAGTTGTTTAGGAAAAAAAAAAAAAAAAAAAAAAAAATAATGTGAAAATATAATGTGAATTGTCCAGCACGCTAACCACTACGCCACAGAGCACTGCAGCTTAGTTTAGTGATTTTAAATAACTTCACATGAAAGAACTACGAAGCCAAACCGGTGTTCTCTTCTCAACTGTTCCTTGTGAACGATCTCCAAACGGTGTTAAGTGGTGGCAGGGGGAGGAGGAATTTATTAGAGAGAAAATATTTTACCACTTCCATTGATCTTAACCGATTTTGGCCGTGACTTCTCAGCAGAAAAAGTATAGAAATCTAAGATTATCGAGGAATTTGAGAAATAATAAGCCTATAACACACCTCAGATATTGTTCTGCCGTTTGTGCATATTATATTTGCATGAAATATCTTGATTTTTAATCCTATTAATGTCAAAATCAGACGGGAAAAAATGAGTTCTTTTATTTATATAGAGATATATTATTTTTATTTTCCTTTTAGTGTCGTTTAACAACTCTTGCTGACATTTTTTTAAGTGATGACCTGTACATTTCAGTTGACCTATATTATTTTGCCCTATACATATTTTCGCGCCTTTAACATTTCCTGTCTGGGTCATTTTGACTTTTGTTTCCCTTTATTTTATATCTAACTTTATCATTTTTTTAATTTATTTTCTTTTTTTAATTTTTTTTTTTCTCTCTCTCCTTTCTCTTCCCAGATCTTTTTTATTTATAGTTATGTCTCGGAAGTAGAGTGAAAAGCACATCTTATTTTTCTTTTATTAATATTATTTTTTTCCTTGTACACATTTTTGTGAATTATTCCATGGATTTCTGCCTTTGGATTATTATGGACCATCTTCTTCCAATTATGGGATTTCCTTGGATTTTCTTTGTACAAATGGAAATTCTTTTAACTTTCTTGAAGTTTTACATTTGGATTTTACCGTCACTGGATTTTTTTATCTTCCACCAGACTATCCATTCATGTGTAATCACCTTTTTCTTCGCCATATTCCCTCTACTTCACTTTTTTTGTTTTCAAGTAAGATCTTTGACTTACTTGTTGTTTCATCAAATACTTCTGCATGCAAAATCCGATCCCGCATTTTGCTAATTCCTACCCTCTGATGAGAAGAAGAGTATTTCTTCGAAACTCTGCGGATTAAGGACTATCCATTTATCTAGTGTTTCTTTTCAGATTAAATATGTTTTGAACTCATTTCAAAGTGTTTTTTAACATATTTTATTAATTGTTTGCTCATATTATAAGCTCTATTTCCTATTTGGTTTTATCGAGCTTTTATATCTGGCTGAGATAATTTTATAAATATTAATTCTTTAATATTTATAATTTACTTTAATTTTATCATCTTGGATCATTTTGGTAAATTCAATTGTAATTTTCATTTTATATATATATATATATATATATATATATATATATATATATATATATGGAGTGATCCTGATAACAATAGGTGTTACCAAAATCGACCAAAAGCTGAAAAAACTGCAGATCACTTTTCAAGTGCTGTGAATATCGCAATACATTTACCTGCTGATTAAATTTCATGCACCTGTATTATTTCTTTTTTATATGAAAAGATGCATTGTTAGCTACACCTACACACCTACATCTTACTTTCGCAGACATACAAAAAAATCTTATTAGCAGAACGACAAACACATAACTTCAGGATTAAAAAAAAAATAACTTTCATGAATTCTTGAACGCAAAGAACCATCTTGAACGCAAAGAACCATCTCATCAGAAAATTTTTTTCTTTAATATATTTATCTATACTTTTTCTCATCTATAAATATAAAAGCGAAAATGTATGTATGTGTGTTCGCTTTTTCTGTATGTCTACAAAAGGCTTTTTTCAGAGAAGCGGTCGGTCGGTTCACAACTTTTTAAAACTTTTTATATCACATATAAATCGTAATATCTCACAGTTAACAACAAAGCTTGCCTGTCTATTTAATTTGCTCGATTTTGGGAAGATAAATATTCAACATTTGTTGCTCGCCGCATGTGGGTTAGTCTTTTTCCTATAACATCTTGGGAAAAATAAAAATCCGCAGTAAATGAAATACTATCCAGCAGTCAAACTTGACCTCATTAACTCATTAAAACGGGCACCTGCCAAATCCAAGTAATTAAATAAATTAAAACGTGTTTCCGTTAGCATCTCGCGGTGGGGCAATGGTTAACGTCGCATGTTTGTTTTTTTTTTCACACCTTAATTTACAACTTTGCCTTAAGGGTTCGGGTTCGATCCTCATACTTACCTACCAAAACATTTTTTTAACCCCACCCCCACCCCCGTAGTTTCCACACACACCTCCAAACACCTGGGCAACGCCGGGTACCACTCGCTAGTTAATATTAAAAACCTACTTATTCGATTTAAAAATTATTAAAACAAACTTCTTAATATACTCAGTCATGGATATGAGAGTGACTACATGATGGTTAACTAATTTGTATAATCCTTTGAATAACGAGTGTTAATTACTTAATCATTTTTATGGTTTCTTATTACATGATTGGTTTCATTTAACTATTAAACTGAATTCTATTTAGGTATTATGTCTACTTCTGCATAATTATGCAGAATTTAAGATGAAACTCTTTTAGCACACAAAAATATATAAATGACCTTGTCGGTGTGTGTATGTGTGTGCAAAAACTCTCTATCAAACTCCTCTCTGAATATTTGGTATACAGAGTTGAAATTTGATATATAGGGTATTTGAACCTGTAGCACAAAAACTGCTGGTTAGGGGTCAAAATTGATAACAAAACAGTTGAACTTGGCAAAGTCAAAATAAAATATTATGCCTGCTGTTGCTTTTGTGCATGCTAAAAATTAAACATAACTGAAAGTAGTTCAATTTTTAACATTTCATATCTATCTGTCCATGGGTCAGACAGTAATGACACTGGCTAGATACATAATGACTATGGCTGGAGCGCTAAATGTTCTAAGTCGATTCTAGCAGATGCTACGCAAATCATCTATCTATATATATAAAAGCGAAAATGTGTGTATATATGTTCGCTTTTTGTGTATGTCCAAGAAAGGCTTTTTTTCGAGAAGCAGTCGGTCGGTTCACAACTTCTTAAAACTTTTTATATCACATATAAATCATAATATCTCCGAGTTAACAACGGAGCTCGCCTGTCTATTTAATTTGCTTGACTTCGGGAAGATAAATATTCAACATTTGTCGCTTGCCGCATGTGGATTAGGCTTTTTCCTATAATAAAAGCGACACTAATTCTGGCGGTATTTTTCCGGTGACGATCGCCGGAAATGTCCGAAAGCAATCAGTTTTGATCAATGTGGATATATTTTCCTTATATTCAATTTGGACAAGGGGAGCTGGTCCCCCCCACACCAACATCTTGGGGAAATAAAAATAAAAAAAAGCGTTCCCGCAGTAAATGAAATACTATCCCGCAGTCAAAGTTGACCTCATTAAGTCATTAAAACGTGCACCTTCCAAATCTAAGTAATTAAATAAATTCAAACGTGTTTCCGTTAGTATCTCATGGTGGGCCAATGGTTAACGTCGCACTCTTTTTTTTTCACATTTTAATTTCCAACTTCGCCTCAAGGGTTCGGGTTCAATCCTCATACTCACCTACCAAAACTTTGACACCTTCACAGTAAAATTTCTGTCCGAAAACCGATTAAAAAGATTTTCCCAAATCTCAATACTCCTTATGTCAATTCTCGAGTCTGTAGACCAAACATTGACAGAATTATTTGGTAGGGAAGTGTACACAGACACACACACACAGACATTTTCACTTTTATAGATATATAGATTTCTACAAGTGGCAACTATAAATAATAAAACGCTTATCTTTTGGTGATTGTGTTTTTTTTTCACAGATAATATTCCAAAGCTCATTACTGAGTGAAAAACATTTTCAATCTTTATTTTTTTTAAATAAAAAAAGCAAAGTAAAATTATTTAAGCAATATACATTTTTCTTTCCTTTTCTTTTTTTAATGAAGACTGTTTAAAAAACATAAGAAATTCAAATGCTTATACTTCCAAATCTCAACATAAAATTCAGTGCATATTTAGAATTACTTATTTAAAAAAAAATAAAATAAAAATAAAAAACTACAGAAAAATCTTTATGTTGTTCATACTCGCCACAGAACAAAGATGTCATATTCCAAAAATCATGTGGTTATAGCAAGCAACATTTTTTATTTAACTAATAAACGAAAATATTTAGTAGTCAAAAATAAACTAAAAATAATTTTGTTCATAGAACCCCGAGATATATATGCATGGGAGATTTCTAAGGGATAAGAAATGTTTGGGCTCATGGTTTTCATTTTCCTCATTTCTTCTTTGAAAGGTTCGCCAGACCATATTTTTATATAATGGATAGCTGATTAGCATAAATAAAATTAGGCAGAACATGGAGGGTCATTAGGAAAAAAGGAAAGAAAAATGATGCAATCGTATCCATGGCAACAATGACAAGATTTAATAGAAGTTATTTTGGTCAGAATGGACTTCAAGTAGCTCAGATGAGGTTAGGTTAGATGATCTGCTTAAAGACAAACAGTGATTCCATTAGCGCAAGACAGGGTGAATAATTTACCATTTTTCCCATTTTCCAGAAAAATAAAGTATTTATTTAGTTTTTTTTTTTTTCTTTTTCTATTTTAGTAGTGAAGAAATCTGTGTAAACAAAATTATTTTATATATGCAAATACAGACAATTCTCAAACGAAAATTTTTTTTCTTTTTGGATACAGATGTTGGTCAATATCCACTGTTTGCGTTCATAGCAAGATGGATGACTTTTTAAAAAAAAAATATTGAATTATGACCAGACAATTTTCTTAAATTGCCGAGTTCAACAGAAGCACTCCCAAGTTCAACAAGATACACTTCAAGAAGGTTGAAGGTTACATTGACCGAAACGTTGTGAAAATCACACTCAAAATGAGAATAGTAGTCCAATGAATCCAAATAATAATAGCAATTTTCTATTTATAACTTTTGGAGGCAATTTTCTATTTATAACTTTTGGAGGCAATTTACATTTTGTTATGCCAATTTTAGTGCAATAAATTCCCCCCAAAAAGTTTTGAATTGAAAGCCATATTTAATTTTAGAGTTTCCAATGGGTAGCTAATCTGTACAATTCCAGAGATGATAAAAAAGTAGAATTTTCGGTGGCTAGCTGATCTGTATAAGTCCTTAACTAAAAGTTTGCAGAGCAAAAATCTTTTATGAGGACATGAAAAATTATGTGCAAGAATTCTAACAGATCCAGTATTTTTTTGGAGTGATAACAGTTTCTGGTTAGTTATTAGCAGAATATGGTTTCATTTAATTGGTCAGTTGATTAATCAGCACAATGGCTACCAGTTGTAAACTCAATCGCACATAAGGAAGAAAAAGGCAACTCAAAAATGGATTCAAAATACTGAGGAGGACACCAGGGATTTACCAATTCAACATGTTTTAAAAGATGTTCCAGATACCTCAAGTCCCGAAAGCCCTTCTAAATATAAAAAATTTCAACCCAGTTGAGACATGGGAGGAGGAATGAAGAAACAATACTCCCAAAAGAAGGGGACATCATCGAAGATCTAACTTTGCGCCAAGTTTTGCTACAAATAGTAGAAATTAGTGAGTCGCTGCGCATTGGATCTAAACAAGACACTACAGGACTGCAGTAAACACAAATGAAGACAAATAGACTCCCCAATCTGGCCAAAACGCAAGGAAACCCCTCCAGGACATAACCTACTTGATCCTACACTGTCCAGTCACCTGACTGGAAGGAGGCTATGCAACAGCCTATCTATCTGAATTTCTCAGACTGGCTGAAAAATAGTGGTACAGAGATCTAACCCATGTGATATTACTACTATTGGTCAGTTACTATCGCCAGTGTCTATAAATAGAACCTTCCAACTATCTTTAATCATACTCCATATCAGAAATAGAACCTCTACTCTCATAGTTTCCATACTGTCTACCAAACTTCAGCTCTTGTCTAACTTCGAAATGTTGCACTATTAGAAATGAATGAATTGAACATTTTAAAAGGAACTAAATATTAGCAACTAAAATATATATATATATACATATATATATATATTTCAAATAGGACATGAAACTTGATTACGTGCCTTAATAAATGTCTTTACTAACACCATAATTAATCGGTAAAACAAATTACGATAGAATTTCAAGAGTAAAAATATATATTTTTAAGAAAATAATTTTGACAGTTTTCGGGATCATGTACAAATGAACAGAAGTGACATACAAAGTGGAATGATAAAATTGTCGCCCGAGAAAAGACGACGTGATTCCATTTCGTTTTATGAGAACTGGTTTTCTTTTTTTGTTGCAAACCATCTACTAGTTGGCTAGTTGTGTACAAATCCCAAAAGCGATATGAACCTTCTATCATTTCTGAAAGTGACACAATGTTCACCGAGTGACATTGGAGATGTGCCACTGTACGACTCATGTTCTCTACTGATCCAAGTTATGACAACAGGACCATTGCCAACACCTTCAAAATGCAAATCTGAACAATTCAATGTTTGAGGGCACAGCTCAACAAAGTTTCTATCCACAGTTATGGTCTTTGGTGTGGTTTCAAGTGAAGGCCACATCATTACACCTCACAGCTTGAAAGTCAACACCAAAGTATACTTGGATGTGCTGAAGAATGTGGCAATTCCCTGGTGCAATCAGGTGGCCACTGGCAGACCCTGAAAGTGGCAGTAGAACCTGGCATAGGCCGACAAGTCCAAAGAGACTCAGGCTCAGCTTCAGAAGGAGTGCTTTGTACCCTTCTCTCACTGGCCACCCCCATTTTCCCTCCGCTTTGAACCCGCTAGACCACTTCGTTTGGTCATACATCGTGAACATCACCAGCATGACCTCCCACAACACCAAAGCCAGCCTGATTGATGCCATCTGCCGACTATTCATTGAGCTCCTGCCAGTGCTTGTGGAAAAGGCATGCTTCCAGTTCTGCACTCGTATCGAGGCAGTGATTGAGGCTGAAGGCGGCTACATTGAACAGATGTTAGCTCTACTACATAATCAAGTTACCTGAATTGACTTTTTAAAAAAAAAGTTTTTAAATAAAGCTGTAGTATTTTTTTAAGGCGACAAATTTACCGTTCTACTCTGTAGAAAAAAACAGGATACAATGGAGAGAGAAGATTGTGGTGTCCAAAACGAAATTACTAAACTTGTTTGTGTGCACATCGTTTGCACATACATTATCCTGAATAAAAAAAAAAAAAATTATTATATTTTGGACGAATCAGAGAACTTTCTGAATTTATCTGAAATGGTCTTTCTCGGAGACACTTTAATCCCTTAAAAAAAAAAGCCAGATATTTCTTCAATAAACCAATAGAGCTGAAATCCATGGATCAGCCTTCGAGCCTTCTGGAATGTCAATTCACACACATATTCACACTTACAAAGCACACACATGCACAAACTGCTTGAATCCCTTAGTTGTCGTCTGCTCACTTATGACCAACTCTTACATTGAAATATTCTTAACCTTTCTCACTGAACTTTCTTTCTAATATGAAAAACAATGAACATTGACTCTTATTAAAAAGTTTTAATGAAATATAATTTATGTAATTGAGTAGAGAAGTTTTGATTACAATTTTCTAACCTGTGTAACGCTTGACCCGTAAACTATCGACTGACTTCTTCGATATCTCAACTAATGAACCCCTCCCCTTATTTTACAAGGACTTTAAAATATTCATGAATAGTTCATGTTTTTCCTATTGTTGTAAACTTCCAATTTAAACATTTTAGAATTATAGACCTAAAAACCTTTTTCATGAAGCCAGGTACGGTCAACGATGGAATACTGTTGCCACATCTGGGCAGGAGCTGCTAGAAGCAGCTTATCTTGCCTTGACAG
The DNA here is from genome assembly GCF_053919585.1 of Euprymna scolopes. Lineage (NCBI taxonomy): Eukaryota > Metazoa > Mollusca > Cephalopoda > Sepiida > Sepiolidae > Euprymna > Euprymna scolopes. The sequence continues at coordinate 13,849,594 of NC_136526.1, forward strand.
AGTTCAAAATAGACTTCGTAGCTTAGTGGGGGATGCTCTTTTCTCTTCTCTGCCACCTCTTTCACGCAGAAGAGACGTTGTGAGCCTGTCTCTGCTTTATCGTTATTTTCATGACAAGTGCTCATCTGAGCTTCAATCTATGGCCCCACCCCCTCGTCAAACTTTCACGAAAAACACTTTTCTAGCCAAAACCACTATCAATAATTTCCCATACTCTTTATCTGTGCCTAAACCTAAATATAAATTCCATGAACAAAGCTTCTTTCTTAGAACTGCATGCCTGTGGAACTCTCTTCCGATTGCTTGCTTCCCAGCTGACTACAATCTGATTGTCTTCAAGTCCAATGTAAACAAGTTCTTGATAAACGTCCCCCTAAGTAACCCAATTTACAAAATTTCCTCTACTTATGTTTACTACGCTATAATCGCATTGACTAATGTATACCCATTAACCCTTATCCTCGAGTGGCTTCCGGGCCTTGATAAGTGGTGATTCCTGTGTAAAAAAAAAAAAAAATACCTCACCCAAATGAAAATCCCTAAAGAAATCATCCCCAAAATGGTTACTCTCCAAAAGAAGAAAAACCTAAAATAACTGAAACTCTTGAAAGATAACAATCATTGATTTGGTCTCTAAGATGATGCAAACATTTCCAAGGCTCCTGAGGAACCACGTATTCCTTGTTCAAGTCATTATCTTCTATTGTATTAGAGATTTTGGAGTAGAATTTTAAATAAAGTTCTTTTGGGTCTGTCATATTTCAAGTTTTCAGTGATTTTTGAGAAGAGTCAACAAAAAAGGGGGCGGGCGGATATCTGACTAAATACACAGCAAATAAATGTTGCTAAAGGCAAACCAAGTTACTCTTCTACCTATCTGGATAAGGTTTTTGTGTTTTTAATTATTTTAAATGTTTTTTTTTTAATTAAAAACGAAAGGTTGTGTAAGGTCAGTCAAGTTAGAATGGAAAACAAAATGGTGGTCTCATTTAAACCATAGTTGATCCTCGATAATCACTCAAAAATTAAAAATTAAGCAAAATACTGATAGAAACCCATCAATTAAATGTCACCAATCATGCGAAAATGTAATGTTCTATTAGTATCTTATTTGATTTTCGAGCGATTATCAAGGCTCAATTATGGCTCAAATGAGACCACCACTTGGTTCTTGGTTGTTACCCAACAGGCTTTACACTAACTTTATTTTAAAGTAAAAAAACAGTTTAAAATGAGTTAAAACAAAAAATACCCTGATAGGTAGAAGAGTAACTTAGCTTGTCTTTGGTAACATTAATTTGTTGCATGCTTATTTTTTTTTCACCTACTTTTTTTCCTGTTGTTGGCTATCTGGAAAATTACCCAATTCCCTTTGGCCTGTAATGCTACAGTTTGAGTTAGCATTTGCTTTGGTGTGAAATTGTACTTTCTTTAGTTTGTTACGCCGAAGTTTAAAAAAAGAATTTCTTTTGGCCAGTCAAACATTAGTTTGAAATAATATTTTTATTATTTCTATTTTCTTATTTTTTTGTGTGTGTGTCTGTCACAGGTAAATTTGAAACAGCATTTTCTTTGGTTTGTCATGCATAAGTTTTAAATAAAATTTCCTTCGTCTGTTAAACTAGATTTGAAATAGCATTTCTTGTCTGTCATGCTTAAGTTTGAAATAGTATTTTCTTTCATCTGTAACACTTAACTTTGAAATAAAATTATTTGGTCCGTTATGCTTAAGTTTAAAATAGTATTTTTCTTTGGTCTATCATGCTTAAGTTTGAAATAGAATTTTCAGCATTAAACACACAAATTGAATGGACGTAAGAATATCCGAATTTTAATTTTTAAGGCGCTTCTACAGAATTGGAATATTTTTTACAATACAATGTAGTCGATAAATGGAGTTTTCAGATAAAAAAAAATGGTTCCTACTCATTTCTTTTTTTTTTTTTTTTTAAATTCTAATAAGTTACAATTGTAACGTTCAAATTATGCAGTCGGAATTACCTGAATATTACTGAATTATTAAATAAAACAACTTTAATCGTGTTAGCAAGAGAAAAATTGACGCCATCTTGTTTTAATCGAAACGGAAAATTACCTCACTTTTAAACTTACGATCATTTGTATCAAATTCTTTTTTATTATTATTATTATTATTTTCTTTAATAAATAATTTTCTACCTTATCGATTTTCGTAATTTTTGGATATAATCATCTAAAAAATACGAGGAACACGTAGATACCATTGTTTTCATGTGAAATCCAGTTTTTACGATTTCTGAAATTTCGTCCCAATAATGCAGAAGCACCATTTTTAATAATGTTTTTGTCTATTATTAAATTTATGTTAATGATGAATTTACTATGACGTAATCATTTATATATATAAATATTTTAATCAATTCTTTCTATTTCAAATTCAGCTAAAAATAGAATTAAGACTGACTATCAAATGTATCTATATTTAAACAAAGAGGATATACGCAAATAGCATTACATCAGGACGCATATTGTTCGAAAATTAAATATATTTCATTTTCAGGGGGTAGGCAGTTACAGGTGGTAAGCGCCACAGTCGACCTATACAACATCGGTGGGAGTGAGTAAAAGCGTCCGGAAGAGCCAGTCTTCCAGCTTCTCGTTCAATTCAATTTGAATCTCTCATCATAAACAGGTTAGAAAAAAGAGGAAGAATTGCGCGCTAGGAATTAGAAAACGATCAATAATTTCTGTATAAAAATACCAAAGCTGCTGCTGCTGATGATGATAGGCTGCCAGTTGAAAGCAACGGCTGCTGCTGCTACGATTAAACTATTAACTGCCAATAGTGGCCTACGAGATGCTGTATTGTGCACCGTCGTCATCGTCACGATGAGCAAATATATATATATATATATATATATATATATATATATATATATATATATATATATATATATATGTGCGTTTGTGTGTGTGTGTGTGTGTGTGTGTAGCGATGCTATATGGTCTCTTCAAAACAGTGTCCCTCAACCAGAACCTTATGGCTTCTAAAAGGTACCTTCCACAGAAACAAGGGAGATAAACTAATATATGTTTGACTAAAAAAAAAAAAAAAAATAAATAAATAAAAAAAAATAAGTGAAGCATGCATGGTTCCCCGTGAGTGCACAGTGAACGAGGCATAAAAAAAATGACTAAGTTCAGCATTTGCGCCCTCCCCCCAGCATTCAGCCCACTAAGTCCTTGTGAAAATGAACAAACAGTGCAGTTTTAGGCCTTAACAAGTGTTAATTTGAGTCCTACTCCTACACCATAAAAAAAGAAAAGAAATGACTAAGTCCATCATTTGCCCCCATCCCCATTTAGCCCCAAAAGTCCCCAAAGCCTTAACATATTTAAATTTGAGTTCAGCACCATGCAAAACTGCTAAATATACAAATATGGTAAAATAGTCCCAAAAATGGAGTATTTTTATTAGCCCTAAAAGAGCCCCTGGGGTATACCCAAGAGTTATCGCAACGTATAGATAAAAAAATTATACAGAAATCAGTTACAACTTTTCAGAAAGTTTTATAAAAATCCAAAGCACCAATTTTTTTTAATAAGCACAAAAGTGTCAATTTTAGCCATTTTAACCCGAAAGGCACCCCTAGAGCGGCAACCAGAGTTTTCCCAGAAAATCTGTTCTGTTATTTTTTAGCTCATATCATGTTTAACGTTTGTTCAAAATTTCAAAATATTTCCAAGGCATAGTTATTGAGAAAAGTGCGAATGGATGAACAGATGAAATGACACGAGTGAAGTTACAGGTCTACCTTCCTTTTGTCGGGGACCAAAGAATCAATTTCAACTATAAGAATATCTTTCCCTCAACAGGTAAAATGACACCTCCTGCTCCCGGAAGTGAACAGCTTTATACCAATCAAAATATAATGATATTAATCCTTAGTCAGAAAAGCAGGAAACAGGTAATTCCAAAATCTAGTAATTCAAGGAAAGACGCTATTAGAATAAATGCTAGAGATCTCAACAGTGATAGGGTGAGATTTTGCTGCTTATTGAGTTAGTCAGGAGTATGTACGTCGAGGGGGCACAAGTGGTATTGTAACATAGTGCATATGAGTGTGTTAGGAAAGTATCAGTGGCAGCAGGGGATTGCTGGCTTGCAAAGAGATTAGCAGCAGCTGCAGCAGCCGAAAAAGGTGCATATTCAAATTAGGAAGTACGCACAAGAAGAAAAAGAAGAAAATGCACCATGTGGTCAGAGAAGCAAAAGTCGACGTTGAAGAAAATGGATGTGTAAAGTCAGAGATGAGAAATGGCTGGCTACGGGTGACACGTGGTCAGAAGAAAGAAACGTAACCAGGTTAGATAGACATGTGACAGCAAGAGACTTATTAAGTGGTGTTGAGACTGGAGAGTAACATGTAATAACTGCTTTTGTTAAAAAGGAAAAAATGCCGACCTGGATTTTTATTTATTTTTTTCCAGTTTTATTTTTATGAATTACTGAAGTAAAGTGTATCGGCCATGTTACACTAGTATATTTAGCCGGCGTTATCCAGGAGCATGGACAGCAAAATAGAAGCGTTAAAAAATATGTACAGCATCTCTCTTTTAAAACGTCTATATCTTCTCTCTCTACTTTACTCTATGTCAGGGATCGCCAACTCATTGGATCCTGCGGACCGGATTGTGTCATAACTACGGTTTGCAGGCTGAAGAAAGGTTAATAAAGAAAACAAAGAGAAATTGCATATGCAGCCCCCTGTCAAGCTAAATGTTTAAAACCATAATTAAAATAAACATTGAATATCTTGCTACTCAACTCCCTACAATTTATGTCCCAGATAGTAGCCCCCTACATCAAAGTGGCACTGTGTCATGCCTTGTTAGGGGTGAAAATGCAATAAAAACATACAAAAAAGATGGAGCACAGCAAGAAACTTTTAAGTGGTATCGAGACGGGACAGGGACAATAATAAATGTTTTTTGCTAAAAAAAAAAGAAAAAAATGCCGACCCGCATTTTTATTTACTTCTTTCCAGTTTTATTTTTATGAATTACTAAAGTAAAATGTAATGGCCACGTTACACCGTGAGTTCATCAGAGTACATTACATTAAAACACTTGTAAAACAGGCAAAGAGATACAACATTGCAGTGATGGGACAGAGGTTGGAGCTTGGTCAATAGTGCGGATGTAGATTTGAGATTTTTTTTTTTTTTTTTTTACCTTGTCTAAGAGTGCGCATATGGGGAAAGGAACAGGAAGTCATTATTTAATGAAAGAAAAATCATCTACTTCTCTATCCCTCTCATGAATATTTTTTTTAAAATGGAAATAGCTCCATGAAACCATTTGATGTAAGGAGCCAAAGAAAACAAACAGTACTACTTCAATATCAATGATAACTGTGTGATGAATAGATTCCAACTCCAAATGCAGCAATTCTTCTCCCTTTTTGTCAGAAACATTGCTGACGGAATGTGAGAATGAAAATCTATAATATAAATCTCACCTGTATGTATGTATGTATGTATGTATGTAAACAGCATCGGACCGGGTAAAAACGGGTATCATTTGAAAGGGCGATGTCTCGGTCAGATAATATGTGAGAATTAGAAAAACCGGTCAATTATTTCCTATAGAAAAAGACGTTTGCAATGATGGAGGGTAGCAAAAAATCGTTACTTCATGACAATTTAGCCAAACACGCATGTGCAAAAAACGTTTTCTTGAATTGATTTAAATAAAAGAAAAAAAAGTTACTTCACTGACGCCATCGTAGAGCAGTGGTTATTGTGACAGCATCGGTATCTTAATGTTGCGCCGACATAAAGGACACTTTTTTTTGCGATTTTTCAAGTTTTAACATGTAAACAGGGTTATTTATGCCATTTTTTTCCTTCGCTTATTCTTTATTTTCCCTTTTTTTTAAATTTTTCTATCACGTTCGCTATTTTTTTGTTTTACCGATTTTTAAAAAGTTTTAACATGTAAACGGGGTTATTTATGCCATTTTTTTCATTCGCTTATTCTTTATTTTCCCATTTATTATTGTTTTGATTTGCCCAGGTGTTTGGAGGTGTATATTGAGAAAAAAAAAGTAGTAGTAGTAGTAGGCAGACAGGCTCAAACTCGTACCACAAAGGAGGAAAAGAATGTGAAGAAGAAAAAAAACAAAAAAACCTGACGTCTTTGCTATTGCGCCCATCGCCAAACCGAAAGTGGTGAAGGTTTAAATTAAGGCTAGTCAATCAAAAAGAGTGGATGACTTTCGAAAATATCAGTTAAAAAAGTGACCCCTCCCTGTAAAAAGTGCCCAGTTAAGAGTGAAGGAAGTAATGTTTTTAGTCAATTTTTCGATGTTTGTCGTCCGAAGGGCTGAGCTTCAAAATGATATCGATCTCGTGAAAATCCATCGTCTTAGACATACATACATACGCACATACATTTAAACAGACAGGTGAAATTTACATTATAGATTACCCACATGAACTAGCAGCCAATCAAAATTCAAAGAATGAACTTGCTCATCTGAGCATAATGGGACTTTGTAATCTATTGACATTGATCAATATTTTAAGAATTTATATAACTATTGGAATATGACAAGAGAATATTCTTATTGTTTTGACTCTCGAGTATATATCCAACGCAGTTAATCAATCGAGAACCACATCACTATCTAAAAACATAAGATATTAACTGATATATACTCGAGAGTCAAAATAACGAAAAGCATATTCTCTTGTCATAGCCCTATTCATAACTACTGGAATACCGATCACAAAAAATTGACTTTTCTTTTTTTTTAAAAAAGTATGGTTACCTTATAATGGTCATGTGATTGTGAAGAAGCATCTGAAGAAAGTTCAAAGATTGGCTATTTGAATGGTGTAGGGAATATCAGATCTGTCCTATGAAAAGTGACTCAAAAAGTTTAACCTTTTCTCCCTTGAAAACCGATGATTAAGCGGTGATCTTATTTTGGTCTACAATCTCTTCAACGGTCATTATGATATTCCTCAGGACCTGTTGTCCACTTTAAAGAGGTCTACACGGACACGACAGGAAACTATTTCAGTACCGATTTCAATTAAAACGAAAGACAACCATTTTCTCAATTAGGATTTCTGGACTTATCTCTTGTGTTTTATTTTACTTCAATCAAAATTCTCAGAAATCAAGGAGCCCACAACATGGGCCTAACACTTGAACTCTATATGAGATACATAGATACGCAAATGTTCCATTAACGTTCTTTATCTTTCAAACACTGAATTAGTAAAGAAATTGAGAACATAATTTTTCTCACCCAAATTAACCATTTTCATTTTGAATAGATTTTCAAGTGAGGTCATAAATGAACCAACACTGCAAAAAATTTTAGATGAATTTGGACATGTGTTGGACTACTGCATCCTCTTGTGTGTAAACTTCTATCAACCTTTCTCTATATTGCATTTGAAAGATCGCTATTTTTTTTTCTTTTTTGACAAATAAATTGAATTGAATTTATGACAGACTCACGATTTACGTGGAATTTCATTTTTTTTTTTTTTTTGATAAAAAAGTGGAGGCCTTAAATCCCTGCTATATTTCAATTTTTTTTTTTTTTTTTTTCAGAAATCTATGGAAATTAGTGGTATACGACATATGACCCACTTAGTTTGTCTTTTCACTTGTAATTTAGAAATAGATCGCAACTTGTTGGAAATCAACCTACATATTAGTGATGGGATGATTCCAATACAATTACTGATTCTGTTCTGAATTACGGATTCCGATTCTTTTAAATTTCTAAATATAGAATTGCTTTTTTGGAGGAAAGTTACCACAAAAAAAAAAAAAAAAAAATGAAAAATGTACATATGATTTCGTAAACATAAAATACACTTATGGAGATGATCTATCGATTTTAGTATGACTGATAGTTTCTAATCAATAAATCATTTCTTCATTAATACGTACCATGAAAAATGAAGTTTTATCCAAAGACAAATAAATAAAAAACAAAGAAAAGAATTGTTTTTAGCATAGGAAAATGTATAAATTTTTCAGATTTCGATACCCCAAAAAGTTCCGATTTTTTTCCCCCAATACCAATTAATTGTCCTAACACTACTAGATATAGTAATTTTTATTTAAAAAAATAAATCAAAAAAAATATCATTAAACAAAAGCTTTGTTATTTTTAACAAATATTTGCTTAAATGAAATAATGCTGCCTAAATACACATTATTATTTCATGAATCCACATTCACATCTTATAAGGAGATATAATATTTTATGTCGATTTTCAGTATTGACTTCAATACACGAGTAGAGCTAGGTACTAAATTATGAAAATATATATGGCAATTAAGCTACACAAATCCTTCTACATTTCATCCTTAAAGACATTTTAGCTTGACAATTCTCTACAGAGGATGAAACATAAACATGTAAGCTTCTGTATAGCTAAATTGCCATATATATTTTCATAACTTACTATATATGTAATCCACATACAATACTGTTTCGCTGTATCACAGCTCATCAGTGTGGCTAGACAGGCAACTAACTCAAGCCAGGATCGAAACCTGACCACTCGTGCAACAGTCGAGGCTTCGAACCATTATGCTAAATCGGCAGCTGCTGTGCGGGTAGTGAATTAACGATGTTCTGACATCGTCTGAATACCTAAGCTCGATTTGTTTACACAAAAAGCATCGCTTAATACGCAAATGGTATATCGTGTATCACTTCCCAATATGCTCAACTCAAGAAGCATTTTATATATATATATATATATATATATATATATATATATATATATATATAGATAGATAGATAGATAGATAAAGTGACCTTGTCTGTATGTCTGTGTGATGAACAGTCTCTATCAAACTACTCTGTCAATGTTTGGTCTTCATATATAGGGGATTTTGGACCTTTAATTTTGGTAAAAATAGCTGCTAAAGGGTCAAAATTAAAAAAAAATTTATACTTGTCAAACGTAAATCAACTAAACATACAATAAAGTCGGCTAACTATGTTTTGGTTCTAGCTGATGGCACCCAACTCATTTAACTTGTAAATTCACTACTATATATTAGGTACAATATAATGATCAATAGGGTATTAGCTCTATAAGTACATAATCTGCAGAAATTAAAATATCATATTTAAGCATATTTTATGACCAGGCAACATGCTATTATATATATATATATATATATATATATATATATATATATATATATGATGATTGCAACGTCTTGGCAGACGAGTGCCACTCCCTCAGACACTTAAAGTCCACGAGCCCAAAAATGACTTCCATCGCCACAGGACCATTTTAATAGACAAATGCCTGAGGGAGTATCTATACAAAGATGATGTTACAGAGCCTTAGCTTTGTACGACAGCTAAGTCTCTCTCTCGGTTCAAAATGTTGACACCCAGCAACAAGCAAGAGCAAGATAGCCAGCAACAAGTTAAACTGCAGACCAGCTTAATGCGGGTACTGGTCTTCCGCTTTATGTTTTTTTTTAATCAGAGATTTGCTTCTCCTAGAAAGGTTGCCTTCACCACGGCTTAGGGGAGCCTTCTCCACCCCAACACACGTGTATACACACACACACACACACACACACACACACACACAAATATACACGGTGCTAGTTGGCCATTGACCCAGAAAAAGGGTTCATTCGCCCTTTGGAAGGTCTTGTTTTTAATATATTATTATATATAATTATATATATACATACATACACACACCTATAAAGTTTTTTTTCTTCTTGCTCTGACATTGAAATTAAAAACCTACTTTTTCTATTTAAAAATTATTAAAATAAACTTCTTAATATACTTAGTCATTGACATGCAAGTGACTAAATGAAGGTTAACTAATTTGCATATTCCTTTGAAAAACGAGCGTTAATTACTTATTTTTTATGGTTTCTTATTAGAAGTTTAGTTTCATTTAACTATTATGCTGAATTTTATTCATGCATAGTTTCTACATTCTGCATAATTGCTTAGAATTTAGGATGAAAACGTTCTTGCACACAAACATTATATAAGTGACCTTGTCTGTATGTGTGCAAAACGTCTCTACAAAACTCCTCTCTGAATATTTGGTCTACAGATTTGAAACTGGATCTATATTGCATTCTGATCTTGGAAACACTTTTAAATTGGTTTTTAGCCCGTGAAAATAGCTGTTAAGAAGTCAAAATTGAAAAGTACAAAAGAAACAAAAAAAAAACAGTTGACTTTAGTAGGAATAAATCAACAATCTTCTGATCAAGTGTACATATACATTTTTAACTTAAACTTGTTTAATTATTGGCCTTTTTTATCCATTTGGCAATAGCTCAGATGATAACGCTGAAGACTAAAGCACTAAATAATAACTATGGCTGGAATGCTGAATGTTTTAGTTTCAATTCCAGCTGATGGCACTGAAGTCATTTTTTGTTTTTTTTTACTTCTGGAATCATTACAATATAATAATCAATAGAGAATTTGTTCTATAATAATAAATACAAAATCTTCATGAATTAAAATATATTTAAGCATATTTTATGACAGGGCAACACCGAGCGACCTACTGGTGTATATATATATATGTGTGTGTGTGTGTGTGTGTTTGTATACAGGGTGACACGATTAAATCATCGCTCTAAAAAAAAAAAAAAAAAGCATGATTCCATTTCCGTTTGATGAAAACCTTTTTTTTTTTATGTTGCAGACTATTTACTAGTTGGCCAGTTGTGTAAAAATCCCAAGAGCGATAGGAAACCGACACAAAATCGGAGATGCACCGCTGTATAACTCCTGCTCTCTACCGAACGAAGTTATGGCAACAGAGCCATTTCCAGCACACTTAAAATGCAAATTTGGACGGTTCAATGCTTGAGGGCACAGCTCAATGCATCGGACAACCCACCGTTATTGTCTTTAGTGTGCTTTTAAGTGAGGACTACATCATGCCACGTCACATCTTCGGCATCGGCTTGAAAGTCAACACCTAAGTGTACTTGGATGTGCAGAAGAGCGTGGTGATCCCCTGGTACAATCAGGTGGCCGCTGGCAATTCCTGGGTGTGGCAGCAGGACTGGGCACCGGCTCACAAGTCCAAAGAGACCCAAGCTTGGCTTTAGAAGGAGTGCTACAACTTTGTACCCTTCTCCTACTGCCCCCCCCCTCCTTCCCCGACCTGGACCTGCTTCGTTTGGTCATATGTTGAGAACATCACCAACATGACTTCCCAAAACACCAAAACCAGCCTGGTCGTCACTATCCGCTGGCGCTTGTGGAAAAGGCATGCTCCCAGTTCCAGATTTGTATCGAGGTGGTGATTGAGGCTGAAGGTGGCTACATTGAATAGATGTCAGCTCTACTACATAATAAAGTTACCGGAATTGATTTTTTCAATAAAAATTTAAAAATAAAACTGCTATTTTATTTTCTTTAGGGCAACAAATTTATCATTCTCTCTCTCTCTCTATATATATGTATATAAAATCATCAATTGAAGTTCTTTTTATTCCTCAACTCTGCTTTCCTTTAAAAAATATCTTAAAGACTTCAATGACAAGTGTGGAACATCTGTTGATTACCAGTCAATCAAAGGCAACGAGTTTTCCTGCTAGTGTGTGTATATATATATATATATATATATATATATATATATATACACACACACACACCAAACGTGTACGCTTGACGATATCCAGAAAAATTGGAAAAAAGAATAACTGTCGTTTTCAATCAGACGTGCTTAAATAATAACTTGCTATATATATATATATATATATATATATATATATATATATTGGTTTTGAATGGAGGCCACACAAGTTGCTGACCATTTCAAGTCAAAAATGTTGGAAGGGTCATATTCAAATAGATCTTAACCTTATTGGCTATACCCGTGCCCCTTCTGCTACTAACCCTGCCCACCCTACACTCATATTTCCATCATTCGCACTGAGGAAGATTGAAGGATCGGTCGAAAATTATGTGCTTTTGAAAGAAACATTCTTGTTTTTTTTTTCAAAAGACTTTTTGTATTCCTACACGTCAACATCGGAAATATTTACAAAAAATATATAAACACTTATATATTTTTCATATTGATTTGTTATATATATATATATATATATATATATATATATATATATATATATATATATATATATATATAAAAATCATTGATATTTTTTTTTTTTATCCCTCCAATCAGCTTTCCTTTAAATCTATCCTAATGAATCCACACTGCATACCCAGAACTTTATTCTTGGAAAGTGCTCTTTTGTTCTTGCGTTTCTCATTCCCTGCTACAATGGCATCAATAGTTGTCTTTTGTCAGCATCCAAGAAATAAGATGAAGAGGAGAGGGAAGGAGTAACGGAATCAAAGGGAATGTATTGTATCTGGTTTCAAGTTTTTATTTATTTATTTTTTTATTTTATTAATCTTATTTGTTTTTATACCCATTGTTCAATTTTTTTTTTTTTTTTTTAACCCATTTTAAAGCATCAACAGAACACCATCTACGGCACACATGTTATTGACGGTGTATTATTTGTGCTTGGAACAAAGTGCAGTATCTGTTCTGATACTACATTTGATCTTATCTGTCATCGATCAGATAAAAGAAATCCTAGACGGAGGAAAGTTTAATTTTTGTTTCAATCTAGAACATCAATTTTTGGTGAGCTGGAATTCGCTCACATAAAAAATGGCCTTATGCTTAACTCTGCTCTAGTGGAGAGACAAGTAAAGAGAGACATATACATTATTTGCAAGAATAAACCTTAAATTCTGAATTACAAATTTATATAAGTTGTTGCGTTATGGAGTCAATAGCATGAATCGCATGATTAGTGCAGGAAGGCGTTGAGTGCAATGGGGTTCAAAAGGTTAAGACTCATCAAACCCAACGACACCACTCTGTTGTGTTGTGGGTGCGTTATCTCGCAGGTGCATGCCCACGCCTTAAAATAAATAGGAACGTATATGCGTTTTTCTAGTCAGTTGAGAGTTTGAGTCTCCAATTCGACAGTCTAGAGTCTGTCGCGATTCTGAAAAGATGAAAGACTTCTTGTGGAAGCGGCGAGAGATGGCGACGGATAGCAGATAAATCAATAGCAAAATTCCCACCCTCCTTCTAAGGATGTGTAAAGAACAGGGACGTGACATTCGACTGTGAAACTGAATAAAGTCCCAATTGTTCAGAGAAATGAGACTTGCGTCTGTTGTTATGCAGGAGAGCTTTTGTTTCAAGTGCGCCGACATCGGGACACAAACCACTCGAGGACACAGCAAGTGATTGAAGATAAAGGTACATTCTGCTTTGCTTTTATAAACCCCTCCAAAGGGCTGACGTGCCATAAAAGTGAACATTGCCACACAATGTAACCCCCTCCACGCAACAGTTGTTGTGGATCATCATCAATTAATGTTTCTTTTAGATGTTTACATGCGTTGGACGGTTTTTAGAAATTGGCTTCCACACAAACCAATTCTTGGTCAGGTCACTTTTTCTCAAGAATCCATCTTTATAACATCCTTTCATGTTTGCCTTGGCATCTGTCTGCCAACTGACCGTGTTAACAAAACGTTCCTACATCTACTAACCAAAGCACTTCCATCATAATCATCATTACATGCTGAGGTGTATTAAATGGCTTTGAGAAATTTACTCAAAAGCTAACTCTGTCAGGTCCTTATCTTTTTTTCAACCCCATCCTTATCACTTCCTCCCCATATTTCTCTTTCAACTAACCTTGCTAACTCAATAGTTTATTGCTAACTGACTGAGGTGCCCCTACCAGGAAATGCTGACAGGACTGCTCAGGCACTTTTCCACTCCACCTGATCTTGTGCCTAACCTCCTGCAGGGAAGATAAATACATTTACTAACCGAAGCACTCTCATCCATTCCTCCTCCTCTTTATTATCCTCCTCCTACTCCTACAACTCCATCATTGTTATTAATTTAACATCTGTCTTACATCTCTGGATAGATCCGTGTTAGATATTGGCTGGGCAATGCCAAAAGATGTGCTGGTCGATTATTATGAACATCAATCAGTAAAAGAAATACTTCTAGATGGATGCAAGTTTAATTTTTGTTCCATCATTTTTGGTAAGCTGGATTTCTCCCACATGAAAAAAAAATGGCCTTGTGCCTAACTGTGCTCAACTTTGTCCCGGTGGACAGGCAAGTAAAGAGAGACATATACATTAATTTGCAAAAATAAACCTTAAATTCTGAATTACAAATTTATATAATTAAGTTGTTGCGTTATGGAGTCCATCTTTTTTTTTTTTCCTTTTACAAAAGGAATCACCACTTATCAAGGCCCGGAAGCCATTCAAGGATAAGGGTTTATGAGTGTACAGTAGTCAAGGGGAACATGTCATACATAGTAATCGTTAGTAGTGGAAATTTGGTAAATTGGATTACATAAGGGGACGGCTCATCAAGAATTTGTTCATGTTGGACTTGCAGATAACCATATTGTAGTCAGTTGGAAAGTAGGAAAAGGGAGCAGAGTTCCGCAGTCATGCAGTTCTAAGAAAGAAGTTTTGTTCATGGAATCTACGTTTAGGTTTAGGCACAGATAAAGAGTAGGGGAAATTATTGATAGTGGTTTCAGCTAGACGAGTGTGTTTCATGAAAATCAGGCTAGGAGAGATCATAGATTGGAACTCAGATGAGCACTTGCCATGAAAATAACGATAAAGCAAGGACAGGCTCACAACGTCTCTTGTGGAAAGAGGTCGCAGGGAAGAAAAAAGGCCACCCCCTACTAAGCTACAAAGTCTATTTTGAACTCTGTCACGGCAGGATAAGCTGCTTCTAGCAGCTCCTGCCCAGATGTGGCAACAGTACTCCATCCTTGGACGTACTTGGCAATAGAGATAGTGAATTGCATCAGCAGTGAGATACCTACAGGAGCAGTATAACGATCCCACCATTTTCCCAGCAGCCCTGGCAACAGATTTGATGTACATGTTCCATCTCTCATCAGGAGTAAAGGTCAAACCTAGAAGCCTGTCAAAACATGCAGCCTCCCCAAGATGAGACCCATTCATTTTGATTGATGCCAGATAGGGATCAGAGTGTTGATGCTAAAAAGATAGAAGCTTGCAGTATTAATTAAGAATTGATTATATAATGTTAAATTGAACTTAAACAAACCTTAATACTGCAATATTTTAAGTTAAAAATTTATATTTTTTACTAGAATATTTTGTCCTTTTCTTTTCCAGTTTTAACAACTAGTCCTTTTACTTTTCTAAGTTTAATCTTAACCATGTTACTTTTCATGCTCGTATTTTCCTATGTAATCCATGATTTTTCCAGGTTTTGCTTTGAAATAATATTTTCTTTTTTGTGTTCAATATTATATGCATTGTCAACAATTCATGAAATAAATTATTACCAACTTCTTAATTGACTAAATAAAAGAAATCAAATAAAAGGCGTAATTAAGTAAATACACAGAAAGAAGAGACAAAAAAAAAAGAGAAACAGAAATAACGGGCGACATCGTAAGCGAAAGATTATCATCCCTAGCACGGCAAAGATCATCACTTTTGTTAACTCTCTATAACTCAAATAATATGGCATGCAAGCGACATTCCCGCTATGATTTATGAAGGTGTTGACAACAAAAAAATTGCTATGTTAGCCAACAGCCAATCAGAAAAAATCGTCTCTAAAGCGTCAATGATGAAAAAGTTGCCATGGTAACCAACAGCCAATCAGAAAAAAAACGTCTCTCACGTTCCTTACTTATTCTGAGGACTTTTGAATACCAGTAATTTTATTATAACTTTTGATTTAATGAACGAAAATTGAACATTTTTATTTCAAAATACAGCTGAGAAGGTGACCTATGAACTGTATAAATTGTTGACATTCGGTCGCAAAATGAGTGCGCGGTGAAGCTTTAAAGCAGTTCTAAATGAATAAAATTAACCATATATTCAAACACGGTAGTGTTTGAATGATACATCTATATATCTATAACAGTGAGTGTGTTTGAGAGGACATGTCTCAATTTACATACTCAACAAATTTTATATCTACAAACTTGAAATAAGGTATATAGGATATTCAGACATATGGAAAACTTTTTAATCGGTTTTCATCCGGCAAAAGGGCTGCTTAGAAGTAAAAATTAGCAAATTGATAAGTGGGAGTCGTCGGGTTTTTATCTGTTTGTCAACTGTTTCACGACTGTGCATGCGCAGCCATAAAATATGGCAGCTTTTTTTAGGTTAAGAATAAGATATTTTGAAAACATTTTGTATATGACGTGTCAAGCTGGTGCAATGGTTATCGTAGTTGACTCAATGTCTTGAGGTTTCGATCTCAGCTTGAGTATTTTTTTACTTAAGTGAACTGTTTAGAAAAGAAACATCATACGCGCATGCACATGGTTCAGTTCCTGTATGACTTATAATATTTATGCATATTTTACGACCAGGCAATGCCAGGCGGCTTGCTAGTATATCTATAAAAGTGGTTGCATGTGTATGTGTGTGAGGACAATTCTTAACTTATATAGTCAATGGATTTTTGATTTACAGATTTTAAATTTGGTATATACGATATTCAGACATGTGGAAAACTTTAATCTAAAAAAAAAAAAAAAAAAAAAAAAAAAAGAGCTGCTAAGGGGTCAAAATTGAAAAATTGGTACGGGGGGGGGGTCATCAGATTTTTATCTGTTTGTCAACTGTTTCACAAATGTGCATGTGTGAATCGTTCACGGTGATGGATGTTAAGAATAAGTAGATTTGAAAACACTTTTTAAAGATCATGTCAAGCTGGCCTAATGGTTATTGTACTTGACTTGCTGTCTTTACGTTTTGGTTTCGAATTCAGTTTCAGTATTTTTTTATTTATTTTTTTTTTTCCATACAAGAAGTGAACTGTTTAGAGAAAACATAATGCTCGTATGCACGTCTTAGTTTCTGTATGAATGAAAATATAATATTTGTAAGACTGGGAAACGCCAGGCGGTCTGCTATTCTATATATTCTCCTTTTCAGGCCGTGTGTGTGGAGGGGGGGGGGTTCAATTTAAAAAATTAAAAAAATTTTCTGTTTTATTTTGGGGGAGAGTATACATTTGACATTTTTTTTTTTTTTTTTTTTTTTGTTGATTTTGACTTTTTAATTCTTAAAACACCGGAAATGAAGGGAGGGCAATTGGAGGTCAAGCTACCTAGATTCACAGAACAAGATAAGAAAGAGAGAGAAAGATAGAGAGTCAGGGACAGAAAATATTTAATTGCCCACAACACCGGGAAAATTTGAAATTCCAAATTAGTAAAACTAACCAAAATTAAAATATGGTTATTATCCTAATGTGGTAGAGAAGTCACACAGCGTGTGAGCTGCCATCTTTCTGGGGGAAACAGAAATAAACAGAGGTTGATGGGAGTTTAATATAGATCAACTATATGTCCTCTTTGAATTTGAAACTGATGGTACCGACGTTCTCCTGATTTTCTGGAACCGATATATATATATACACACACATATATATATATATATATATATATATATATATATATATATATATATATATATATAGTCATCCACATACAGTACTGTTTCGCTGTTTCACAGCTCATCAGTGCGGCTAGACAGGCAACTACATATATATATATATAAGACCAACAAATGACAAAAGTCTATATTCCAAATTTTATGATGTTGACCATCTTACAATTTATTCCTTTAATTACGTTGAAATTTACAATACTTGACGGGTTTTGATCCTGGCTTGAGGTAATTGCTTGTCTAGCCGCACTGATGAGCTGTGAAACAGCGAAACAGTACTGTATTTGGATGACTATACATATATTACACACACACAAATCCAGGAAGGACATTTTAGTGTCTCGTTACATAATCTCTATGTATATGTATGTGAAGAAAGTTGGGGTTTTTTTTTTTTATTTGTATGTAAAGGATTAATTCCTAAACTAATTAACTGATCCTAATCAAGTTTTGGAACACAACTGCTAGGCGTAAGGGATCCAAACGTGGGATATATTTACTTTAATTATATTTTATGCAAAGTGGACGGTTCAGATAACGCTTGGTTTTTGTGAAATTTTAATAGGTATTAGACATCAATTAATAAATATTCCTCAAATTTCAGTTCCTTTGGTGTATTTTAAGGGGTTTTTAGAGGAGGGGGCATAATATGGACAGTACCTCCCCATTTAAAAATTCAAATATTTCAGATTAGCATTAAATCTAAGTGATAGTCATTAGACACAAATTATACAAGACTCCCTGAATTTAATTTTTTTTTCTTTTCTTAAGGCCCCTTAAGCTTAAGCATTAAATTTTAGGCATTTTCTAGAAAAAAAAATTGTGTAATGGGTTTTAATTACAATTGAAACAAAGATTCTAAGCATCAGGTTTAATAACGTTATATATTTGATTTTAATCTTTGAAAAAGGGGCATAAAAGTGGTGCAATATTGTTTTGTTCAAGTGATTAATTCTGCCTGTCCTGGGACGAGTAGTTTTCTAGTACGTTATATCGGCGAAGATGTAGATGGCTAAATGTAATAGACGTATGAATAAAGCCCGGCATCTTTACATCTATTGTCTTTTTTTTCCCCCCAACTGAACAATGGCTGTCTTCTCTTCATACTCATCTTTCTATTTTTATTTCAATACCAAAACTGTTACTGCTAACATTTCCCACAAAGGCGAACAAAATAACCATATGGTAGTTTGGTCATCAAAGACTGAAGCAGTTATCAACCTGTTCGATCTTCTCCATCTTTCATTATTATTATTATTTTTTTATTATTATTATTAGAAAACTGACCAATCGTATGTCAGGGCAGCCATGACATCACTAGTTATTTGCAAGAGATGCAGGAAAAAGGAGAGAAGAAAGAGGGGATTAAATAAAATAGTGAAAAAACAAACAAACAAACAAACCCTTTCTGCTACTTAAATTTCAATTGAATCTATGTAGCGTGTTGCTATGACATCACAAAGAAATGATCGATCGATCGATGGATGTGTGTGTGTGAGGAGTGAATATATATATATATATATATATATATATATAACACAAATAAGAGAGGATGAGAAAGAGATAGATAAAAGGGAGGGAAAGAGACAGAAAAAGAGAGGTGGAGAGATAAAAAGGAAAGAGAGAGATAGAAAGAGAAAAACACAAAGAAAAAAAGATAGAATAAGAGAGAGGGGGCAGAGAAAGAAAAAATATTGACAAAAAGCTCGAAACACAGAAATAGAAAGACAGAAAGAGAGAAAAAGGAGAGAAAAAGACAAAGAGAGATTAAAAAAGAGAGAGAGAAAGAGAGAGAGAAAAAGAGAAAGAGAGAAAAAGAGAAAGAAAGAGAAAGAGAGAAAAAGAGAAAAGAGAAAGAGAGAGAGAAAGAGAAAAGAGAAAGAGAGAGAGAAAGAGAGAGAGAAAAAGAGAGAGAGAGAGAGAAAAAGAAAGAGAGAAAAAGAAAGAGAGAAAAAGAAAGAGAGAGAGAGAGAAAGACAAAGAGAGGAAAGAGAAAGATAAAGAGAGAAAGATAAAGAGAGAAAGAGAGAGAGAAAAAGAGAAAAAGAAAGAGAGAGAGAGAGAGAGAGAGAGAGAGAGAGAGAGAGAGAAATCTCTTGCAGATTGTTTATACAGCGAGTTAATTGGATGTATTTCAATTGGGATAGAGAAATCGGATCGAAACACCGACTTAAAAGCCTAATGAATTAAAACAGCAGTTCTTAAATAGGGGGTCATTTGACCCCAAAAAATGTTAGCTAGGAGAAAACTGTATAAAAATTATAGTCAAGAAATGAACCCCTTGAAAATGATGTGGCACAATGACTACAAGTGCAGATTGTGGGCTTGACATACCGGGTTCAAATTCGGCCAAGATTACTGCATCATTTTCAGTCTAATACCCTTGGGAAAAGTATGAATCCATATATTCTTCTTCCAGTATTGATTTAGGGTCAAGAATTAATAATTTAAAACATTTTTTTTTAGGTATTATTCATCCAGGGCAACGCCAATCAAGATATGTACCAACCTTGTGGCTGCTTGTTTTGTAGCTTTTTTTTTTTTTTTTTACTTTTAACTGAACGTGTAAACATATACAGTCAACTACCCTTTATATAATAGACTAGACCTTCCAAGCCTAAACAGTTTATTACCTCTTTATTGCAATAATATTTTTTTAATCGCAATAATTTTTTTAAATCATGAAACCCACACGTGATGGAAGTTAGTGGGCCACTGACACACAAACATAAACAAGCCGTTCATTCACTTGTTGAACCATGCACAGATCTGTACTTAGAAGACCAGTTGGGCTGACAAGCCATAAGAGTAAGAAATATTGTTTTTTTGAAAGGCGACTTGAAAATACAAATTTGGTGATAAGGGTTAATATTCAGTTATTATAAGTATAAATAAATTAAAATAAAACATTTTCTTTTTATGAATATCAAACCTGACTGCAGACCTCACAATATTATTGGTATGAATAAATTAAAATATTATTGATATAAATAAATTAAAAGTAAAATGTTTTATCTTTATATAAATATCAAGCACAAAAAGAGACCCCACAATATTATTGATATGAGTAAATTAAAAGTAAAATTATTTATTTAGAAAATGCATTACCTGGTCGTACAATATGCTTAAACATGATATTTTAATTTATGCAGATTGCGTATGTATTATTATAGAATCAATCTTCTATTGCATATATTACGAGAATTAATTTGGCCAGTGGACTAAGTGGCAAAAAAAAAAAAAAAAAAAAAATGATAATATCGTTCATCAAATTCCATCTGTATTTGTTTACAATATCACGTTAGCTGATATTTGGGCTTGATGATGAATGCCCTGGAAAAGTCACTTCTGATTAATGTTCAGTTTTAAAATATGCAAATGAAGAAATGATTTGTGGCAATTTTAAATGATACATCTGCCTTTATGGTAAATTGAACTCATTAATAAGAAAAAAAATAAAATAAAATGGTGAGGTACAACCGGGCTTGAACAGGGGGGATAATTCGATCTGTAGTTGAATGCTCTACCACTGAGCAATATTTCCAGATGGCAAATCTGTTTGTTTGTTTTGTTTAAGAAATGATTTGCTGAGATTTTATTATCTTCCTTGGCTGGTATAACATAATATATTTCCTTGTAAAAACAGTCTTTTTTATCTATAAGAGAAGAAAAACTATTTTTAAGATCGGATTTTTTTTTTTTTTTCGATTTTCGATACTTATCAGTTGAATTTTTGTACAAAACATATCTAAGAACACTGCCAGACATAAATTACCTTTGCGTGAAATTTGCAAAAGATAGGCTCAGCTGTTTTGGAACCTATGAGGAAAGAACTCTCTTTTTCTCTCTCTCACACACACACACTTTTATGTAATAGAGATTTTTTTCAGTTATTTAAAAACATTATTGTTTGTCTTCTTGGCCTCTAAGCTAAAACCAAAATATAACACACATTCTCCACAACATTAGCTCCATTTGATGCCGGAAATTTTCATGCAATTATCTCCCTTGAAAAAATTTCAAAATACAGACAGACATACAAAGAAAGTACCACTTATATGACAAATAGATATACAGTAGTGTCCAAAAGTTAAGGAACGATCAATCATTTTCTTTTAAATGGCTTCTAACTTTAACTATGAAAAAGGGAAAAAAATCTTTGGTGAATTTTGCGATGTTTAATAATGGTAATTAAATAAAAAATGCATATTTTTTTATTTTTGATTTTGAATACATTATAAACATAAACATATTTTTGATTTTGAATACATTAGTTTTTTTTATGTATAAACAAATTTAATCAAATTACTGGTGTCCAAAAGTTAACGAACGGGGGAAATTATTAATGAAAAAACATAAAATCCTTTCAATATTTAGTGAAAAGTTCCTTGTTTTCAATCACACTATGGCATCTTTTATTGCAAGACAGAACTAATCGTTCACATGTTATAGGGGAGATATTATTCCAGGATTTTTTTTATACATTCCCATAAATCATCTGTGATTTTATCACCAATAATTTTCTAAACATTTTCAATTGGCTTAAGGTCGGGTCTCTGAGCTGGCCAATCCATAACGCAAATATTGAATCTATTTAGCTCTTCTAAAACTATTTTTGCTTTATGGCACGGTGCGTTGTCTTGCATAAAGATATCAGAATCAAAAAGATTGGGAACCACATGTTCTCTAATCAATTCTCTGTACATTCGGGCATTAACTTTTCCATGAATCCTCACAAAGGGCCAGTTCCTTTTGAAAATATCATGCCCCATACCATTATACTACCCCCTTCAAATTTTACTGTACTTTTAACGCACTTAGAGGACAGTCTTTCTCCATTTTTTCTTCTGATATGTGGTTTTTTGTCTGATCCGAAAAGAGTGAATTTAGATTCATCACTAAAATGAATCTTTTCCCATTTTTTTTCCCCAAAACAAATGTTTTTTGGTGAATAACAATCTGGCGTTTTTATTTTTAATAGAAATTAAAGGCTTTGAACATGGACTTCTAGAAAATAATCAAATTTCGTTTAATCTTCGTGAGATTGTTTATGTGGAAATTTTTTGTTCAGTTTCGGATGTAAAATCCCGGGATATGGAAGCCGCAGTTTTAAAGCGATGAGAACAAGATGATCGAGTGATTTTTCTATACTCCCTCTTAGTTGTTATTTGGAGTCGGCCCTATTTTTTTCTTTTCAGTCAATGGTAAACCTTTTTTTATTCTATTTTCAATAACCCAAAAAACAACGCTTTTAGACCTGTTCAATATTTTAGGAATCACTCCTATGGTCTTTTTTTTACATCATAATGGTCACAAATAAGGTGTTTTTCTTGTATAGATAGATTTTTTTCGAATATTCGGAGACGACATTTTGTTAAGTTGTTATTCAAGTTTATAAAGTTTGTATTAACTCCCCACCCCCGTTCCTTAACTTTTGGACGCCTGTAATTTAATTAAAATTATTTATATGTAAAAAACTAATATGCATTCAAAATAAAAAATAAAAAAAAATATTTTTTATTTAACTACCATTATTAAACATTGGAAAATTCACCAAAAAATTTTTTTTCCCTCTTTTCATAGATAAAGTTTAGAAGGCACTAAAAGAAAAAAAAAATGATTGACCGTTCCTTAACTTTTAGACACTACTATATATGGCAGAGATAACCCAAGCTCAGGTTCCTTGATTTTTTGTTTAGAAAAAAAAAGAAATAACATTTTAAAAAAGTATTAAAACTGTTGACTGAAAGAAAAAAAAAAAAATCAGAAACTGAACAAGTGAATTTTTTGTTTTACTTGAATGAAGATGCTTTTAAATATCAGCAAAATAATCAGAGACGTTTTTCTAAAGATGATATTTAAAGAAGCAGAAGATGAGAACATCTTACGCAATAGCAAAATGGGATGCAAATAAAGATGAGAGTGATACAAGGGATGAAGAGAGAAAGAGAGAAAAAAAATAATAATGCTAACGATATATTAAAGAGTTTCTAACAAGAGAAATGAAAATAAGTTGCATGTTTCTTCATTATGTGCTTTTCAAAATGAGGCGCCGAAATACTTCCGAAGTGTCATTGGTTATCACCAGTGATTCTGAAACTTAACTGTGATAAAAGCCAGATTTATAGAGGACAAGCTGGTTTGGTTTGTTTGGTTTGTTTTACAGCGTATCAACCCCTTTCCAAATTCAAAAAAGAGTCGCCAATCTGATAGGCCTTGAACTGGCATCTAAGCTCCAGCCTCTGTCGCATCGACAAAGCGTTGCATCCCTCTGCCTGTTCTACAGGTATTTTAATGGTGAATGCTCTGACGAACTGCAGACACGTGTTCCCCCACGACGTAGACACCCTCGACAAACCCGACAGGCAGCCAAATCCCACCCCCACACAGTAGAGATCCTTAGATGTAAAAGATCTTTCTACTCCAGTAGTTTCTTCCCCAGAACCGCTAGACTCTGGAATTCTGCTTCCCTAACTGTACTGACATGCAGAAGTTTAAGTGTAATGTGAACCGACATTTTGCTGCCCAAATCCCAACATAGTGCCCCAGTAGTTGCTGCCTCTGACAGTAGCCCCCTACACCAAAGTGGCAATGCGCCTTGTTTGGGGTGAAAATGGAATAAAAAAAGAAAAAAAAGAAAGAAGTTATTTAATGCCAAGTTCAATAATTTCGGAAAAAAATCTTATTCTTCAAGTTCCTTATTTATAGCTTCAAATATCTATATATATTATTATGATAGAGTGTGTGTTATTTTGTGTGTTATGCTTTTTTTTCCGAGTGGTTGTCGTTTGTAAGGATCTTCCATTTCTTCTAATAAATAATTTTACCGACAATTCTTCATAAGTTTTGATAAAGTTTTGATTTCAAAAATAAAAAAACTATATCCATATGACTTGGGCGCATCAGCTTGAACCAAAACCAAAACTTATGAAGAAAAACGTGCGTGTGTGTCTGTGTGTATAAGGTATTTGCAGCTTCTCTTCCAAGTTTCGGATTTTAATCATGTCAAAACGCACTTTATTTCCTCTTGACGGATTGATTGTTGCTATTTCTTCTGATGAGTTAAGGGCAAAATAGATTTACTGATTGAGATAATAATTAAGTGATTGATTTTGTGCTACGAAACAGATACTGTCGAGAATTGTAAATGTCAACTGAATTAAAGGAATAAATTATAAGATGGTCAACATCATGAACTTTGGAATATAGACTTTTGTCATTCATTCACTATATATACATATATATATATTTTTTTTTTTCTTCATAAGTTTTGGTCTTGGTTCAAGCTGATGCACCCAAGTCATATGGATATATTTTTATGTTTGAAATCAAAACTTTTTAATATATGAAAATCAATAGAAAATCGACTATAATATCTTCTTATAAATTTTCCTAATGTGTGTGTGACGTGGTTTATCTCAGCCTACAGGCAATCCACCCAGGCAAGTAAGGTACCGAAATGAAGCTTATGACCCAGCGGATGATTTAGTGATATTTATATCCATGTTTGGTGTATGTAAATTAAAAAAAAATAACAAAAAAAAAAAAAAACAAAAAAAAAACGATTTGCTAAACAACGTTTTATTTACTGGATATTTTTCCGGTACAAGAACTCAAGTTTGTCCAGCTGGGAAAACTTGGGTTCTTGTATATGAAATCTTCATAAATTAAAATATATTTAAGCGCATTTTATGACAGGGCAATATTGAGCGTCCCTGCTAGCTTTTTGTAGTTTTAACAAAAGAGCTACAATAATATAAGGGCTGAACATTCACAAAATGCCAACATCAATATATTACATATGAAAGAGTCCGCTGTGGTATTTCCAAAGGTCCGGCTAGTTTATTATGATGTCTGGTTTGGTTGTTTTACAACCTATCAAACCTTTTCAAGTTATTTGACTCTTTGGACCCTAACCCAATTAGTAATACTTAATCAAAAAGACAATAGACAATTAGCAAAATTATTTGATAATGTATTATCAGAAGGCTTGTTAAACATCGGCAATGTCGTCTTTTTACCGATGTGGCTACGGCTGACATATCGGCCATGCAGAGTTGAAAGGATTAATGCAGAATCTGATAATAATTAGATAAAAAGTTTTTATCCTTTAAGTTCTTTATATCTTCAAATATTTAATTGTAGAGTTTGGTTTGGTTGTTTTGTTTTACGGCATATCAACCCTTTTCGGGTTATTTAATGCTGAATCCAGTTATTTTGGAAACAGTTTTTATGCTTCAAGTTCTTTACATCTTCAAATATTATTTTCATAGTATATGGTTTGACTGTTTCTAGACTAGAGGAAAATTGTTACTTTTTTTTTTTTTTTTTTTTTTGCAAAACATGATTGAGGTTTTAAAGGAAAAGAAAAAAATTATAACAGCAATGTTTGGTGCCTATATCTTCAGATAGCCTAATTTGGTAGCACCAGAGAGGCAACTTAGATGGGGAGTTGAGCAGTGAAATGTTTGTTCACATTATATTTAAATTTGACGTATGGTAGAGGAAACAGGAAGAAACTACAAAGGTCAACTGTCCAAAGAAAGAAACTATCTGAGTAGGAAATATTCCGGCATCAAAAGGAACTTTACGATTGTTATATATTGAAATTCATTGGCACTGCTGGGCATCGCCAGATTACCTCAAGGTTATTGTCTATTTACTTGCTCCTCCACGAGGGCAGAGTTAGACACAAGATCGGTTTTTAATGTGGAGAAAATCCAGCTCCCCAAAATGTCAATCTGGACAAAAATAAAAATTGCCTCAATCTAGAAGGATATCTCCTCCACTGAGTGTGGACAGAAAAGATGAAATGTAGTATCAGAACAAATACTACACTTTGCTCCTAAACAAAAAGGCTAAGGAACAAGATTGTTATCAAAATCGAGATGTTTGAATGTGAAAAATGCAATAGAGGAAAAATGTTGGAAACAAGCTATTTCGACAGAGTTTGGAATTTTGGGATGATGGAATGTCAAGTAAATATGTGTCAAGAATTTTAGAATCAATAGCCATTAAGAATTAGTATCAAAGCAACAATGTTAATACGTGACAAAAAGATCAGGTGACTGATTCTTTGTGATAAGGTTGCTGAAAATGACATAGTAACAAAGAAATAGTCTTGATATATACACGTAAGTTAGAAGAGGGACAACAGACTAGTTCATGTCAGATCGAGAGAGATAACCACAGAGCTAGATAACGGGGGAGCATTTGGCTCAGAAGAGATTTGGTCTTCTGATGCTGGGAAACTAACAGGTGCAAAATGTAAAATACAAGTAATAGTTGCAGACTCCAGTAGATAACAATTCATGAAATAAAAGATATATGAAAATATAACTTCGACTTTTAAGGGAATAAACCTTCAATTACAGACCAACAGAGAGAAAGAAGGTATGTGCCGCATCGTATGTTAAGTATTGCCATGTAGTAAATGAACAGCATTAATACATGTAAGTGTACAGGGTGTCCAAAAAGTCACTGATGGGTTTGGAACTTAAATAGATTCTTTATTTTTGATATCTTTCTGTAGTTTTAATACAATCTGACTAAAACATTGGGAAATTAAAAAAAAAAAATATGCAAGATTCAAACAATCTTTATCTATGAAAACCAATGTCTTTTAAATGCTGCTTTCTTTTTTTTTTTTTTTTAATTTTTTATTATCATCCTAAGACAAATTCTATTCAAGCCACAGATGGCAGGTATTAATGTGTGTCCAAAAAGTTATCGAAGAGTGTCTTGTAAATGTCGCCCATTTTCAGTTTCGCATATTTGTGCTCTTTCCGAAACATTCATGACAGATTGCAGAATCTCTAGATTGCGATTTAACCCCCTTATTTCATTCTGCGAGCTGGCGGACCTCGAAACTTCAAACCCCCAAACCCTGCAAAAATTGAAGGAAAACATCAGGAATGAAATAACGGGTTTAAATCGCAATCCAGAGATTCTGCAATCTGTCATGAATAATGTTTTTGAATGAGCGGAGATATGCGAAGCTGAAAATGGGCAACATTTAAAAGACATTAATTTTTCATGAATAAAAATTGTTTGAATTTTGCATATTTTTAACATTTCCCAATGTCTTAGTCAGATTGCATTAAAATTACAGAAAGATATCATCAAAAATAAAGAATTTAAGTTCAAAACCTTTCAGTCATTTTTTGGACACCTTGTTTATGTGTAAATGTCTTTATACAGCTGGCTGCTCAATAAAAGAGAACATTACAACAATACTAACTGAATATATATATATATATATATATATATATATATATATATATATATATTATACTAGACGATAACAGAGCAACTTATATATATGCATGCACAAACATTACATAGACGATCACACATATGAACATTATACATACACTGAACACCCGAGAGACAATACAGAGAATCATACAACTTAGAGACATCGCTCATGGAATGGGAAAACTAAAGAACAAAAAAAAAAAAGGTAGCGAGAGTTATGAAAACGCTGAAAGTAAACCTAACGTCAAATTTCCACTCTCCTTAATAACTTTCTTCTTTCTCGGACCCCAAAAACAACAGAGATTAGACGAATCCTATAATGATCTGGTCCTCTGTTGATTGCAATGTGATGCTGTTCCTGTGCAATTCTAGGAGGAACACACTCCCAGGCTTTACCTTCTCTCTTTGAGAAGGAGTTAGTCTATTGCTAATCGTCTGAGGTGCCCTTACCAAGGAATGCCGAAGGGGCTGCCCGGGCACTTTTTACAGGTCAGAGCACCCCCTCCTCAGTGGTTCCACTTTATGAACCTAGTGTTTCAGTTCTTGCAGTGGGTTGGTTGGTTGGTTTTGTTTTACGGCATATCAACCCTTTTCAGGTTATTTAATGCTGAATCCAGTTATTTTCAAGAAAATTTTTTTAATAGAATATACATTTTTTTTCAAGTTGGTTTCTATTTAACCCATAGTTGGGACCCTAACAGGTCCTACCACTGGGTCGCTCTGGATATTTTCAAACTATCTCTTCCGAAACTGAAAGTCGCAGAGTGGAGCTAGGGGCCTCAAATGATCAGATTTTTTTATCCATTGTTCTTTTATGGATCTTTAGCCTGTTAAATGTTTTTTAGGGGTCAAAATTGAGAAAGAAAAAAAATCGTTATACATTTTGTACATTCACCTTAGTTTATTTTTAATCAGTTCATATGCGTGTCACGTTGGTACAGTGGTAACGTCACCAGCTTTGAATGTTATAGTTTTGCTTTTGGTTTCGATTCTAGCTGATGGCAACCAAAATACTTTTTTTTTTAACTTTTGAAATCACAACATTTTAATAATATATACGTAATCTGGACAAATTAAAATAGCATATTTTACCCCCCCCGGGCAAAGCACCCCAGTCCTCCCGCTAGTAAATAAATAAAATGCTGCGATCAATAAGATAACTACAACAACAAAAAGTGAACCAATGCTACTGAAACCCCTTGGCTGCTGCTGATGTTCTATTCAAGTTCCCATCGGAATAAAAAAACAATCAGAGAGAGAAAGAGAGTGTGTGAGAGAGATGGCTGATGGCGCCCAGATTCTGGTAAGAAAAATAATTTAATTTTGATGTTTTTTGTTTTTTTTTAATGCGTTTTATTGTAATGTCCACTTGCTTATGGGTCTTTAGTTTCTAAGGCGTCAAAATGGGGTCGAAATTGAAAAAAATCATTTTAAATTTTGTACATTCATCTTAGTTTATTTTTAATCAGTTCATATGCGTGTCACGTTGGTACAGTGGTAACGTCACCAGTTTTTAATGCTACAGTTTTGCTTTTGGTTTCGATTCTAGCTGATGGCAACCAAATACTTTTTTTTTTTTTTTTAAACTTTTGAAATCACAACTATAATAATATATACGTAATCTGGACAAATTAAAATAGCATATTTTACCCCCCGGGCAAAGCACCCCAGCCCTCCCGCTAGTAAATAAATAAAATGCTGCGATCAATAAGATAACTACAACAACAAAAAGTGAACCAATGCTACTGAAACCCCTTGGCTGCTGCTGATGTTCTATTCAAGTTCCCATCGGAATAAAAAAAACAATCAGAGAGAGAAAGAGAGAGTGTGAGAAAGAGAGAGAGACAGTGTGAAAGAGAGAGCGAACGAGCAAGCAGATTGCAAGCAGCACAACTAGATATATTTTCTTGCTCATCACAATAGCATCGATTCACAAAAGCTCAAAAACCACGCAATATGAAAGAATTTCCGCAGAATATCTAACCCAAGTCAGATTAATCCCCAGTGAAATAATAAGACATCTACTGCTGCAGCTAACTTTGTTTATCCGGGAACTGTCACAAAAGATAATTTTAATCAGCCAGAATCACCAGAAAATCTAATACATCCCACTCAGTCAACTAAGCTCCAACCCCTGCCCCATCACCGCAATGTTGCATCTCTGTGCCTGTTATGCAAATATTTTAATGGAATGTGCTCTGATGAACTTGTTGCATTTGTGCTCCCTCAACGCTTTTCGGGGATATGTATCTCCGAAAAACACGCTTAGCAACAAAATCTCACCCCTTCACTGTTGAGGTTCCTAAATGCCAGAAAGCTTTCTACTCTAATAGTTTTTTCCCTCAAACGGTTAGACTTTTGAATTCCCTTCCTACTATCTGTTTCCCTGGCTGTACTGATGTGCAGAAGTTTAAATGTAATGTAAACAAACATCTTGTTAATCTTTCCTAGGCATACCAAATAGTTGGCCCTTATGTCCAAGTGGCGATATGCTTTGTTAGGAGTGAATGTGAGTAAAAAAAAAAAATACTAACAAAACTGTGTTTTTGTCTCCGCAGGTTGTTGGCATTAGAGGAACAGTATCATAAAGAGAAAGAAGAAGCTGATTTGTTATTTGAACAGCAAAGAAAGGTAAGTTTTTCAGATTTACAAATCAACTTGAGCAAGGTTACTCACATGCTGTTGGGGGGGGGGGTCATATTTTGATAGTTTTGGCCGATCTAACCTTCGACCTTATTCAAATGCATCGTGTCGAACTCTGAAATCTATATGGAATTTCAAACTAAACCCTGTATATGTTCCTGGGTTTAACTAGAAGATTCACACGTTCGAAAAAGATTGTCAGAGCTTACATAAGCCGAAATATTGTGAAAATAACAATTAAGATGAGAATAGTAGCCTGAATGATCAGCATAACGAATCATCATTTCAAAAATTACAAAAAGTTAAAAAAAAGGAAAAAAAAAAAGGAAAGAAAAAAGAAAAGAAAGAAAAAAGGAAAGAAAGAAAAAAGAAAATAAAGAAAAAAGAAAATAAAGAAAAAAGAAAAATAATGTCTCACTTCTGACACAATACTCTACCTCTACAAAAGTCAAATCCATACTAAGATGGAACACTCTTGCCACATCTGGAGAGAAGCTGCTAAAACTACATTTTCCTGCCTTGACAGGGTACAAAACCGTCTTCGCAATCTAGTGGGCGAGGACTTTTTCACCCCCCCCTACTCGATCTTTCTCACAGACAAGACGTTACGAGTCTATCTCTCTTCTATGATTACTTTTATGGTAGGTGCTCGACTGAGCTCCAATCCATGCCCCCCCCCCTCTCCCCGGTAAAACGTTTGTAACAAATACTTGTCTAGCTAGCTGCAACAACTGTCAGCAATTTCAAGCAGTCTCTGTGCCTAAAACTAAACAAAAATTCCACAAGCAGAGTATCTTTGCTAGAACTGCCCGTCTGTGGAACAAGATACTGTGAGGCTGCTTCCCGGCTGACTATAATATGGTAGTTTTCAAGTCCAATGTAAATAAGTTCTTCTTGAGTCGTCTTAAATAACTACGCCCTACCCAAGTTTCATCACTGTTGATCATCATCATTGAATTGTTTTAGCATCTATCTAATGATATCTGACTTTGATAAATAGTGAGCTACACGATAAAATAAATCCCGACTCCCAAGTGTTTTTTTATTATTACTATGCTAGGCTCGTCTTCCTACCACAGCTGAAAAAAAAAAAAAACTGTTTTAAAGAGAGAGGTTCGTTCCGATGCAAGTTTCTTAAAGACGTCCAATGCATGCCAGAATGTAAAACGGATGTCAAACTTAATACGATGATGACAACGAAACATTTTTTTTTTTTTTAATTATTACTATGCTATGATCTGTATTTGTGATCGTAGTAAAGCTACTGGGAGAAAACCTTGGGTGCCAGACGCCAAAATAATTCACATGGGATTCATGTAAGTCCTGTTTTTTTTTTTTTTGGTACTCTTTATGTTTTGTCACTGAAAGTTTTGTCTACACTGAAAATACTCATGTGACAAAGCGTTCTACCCCACTCGACAATTTGCCAACCCCCAAACGTTGTGTGCTGTGGCTTTGTTCTTCATCAACTGTATCGTTATTTTCTCACAAAGGAGAATATATATATATATATATATATACTCGGGGTTTTTTTATATTCAAAAGTAATGGACTAATGAATTCAACGAGGTTGTTAGATAGTGCTCAATAAAAAGAGCTGATAATACTTGTTTATTGTTATATAAACATGCTCAAAACTTTTGAATAGTCAAGTCGCTGCCTGATGATATCTGTTGTTTGATTGAAACAAGTGGCTATTTGTAGCAGCGGGATGTGAGCATGTTTATATAACAATAAACAAGTATTATATATATATATATATATATATATATATAGATATATAACTACTTCATTTACTCACATAAACTTAATATACGAAAGTATAGATTTATGCGTAAACTTTAAGTATTTACTTCAATAGTGCTCAATACGTAGGTAGAGCTAGTTAGTAATTTATAAAATATATATGGCGATTAAGCTACACTGAATATTCGGCGTTTATCCACTCTAGGACTCCTCAGGCTTATCCGTATACGTATAGATATTGAGATAAGCCTGAGGAGTCCTAGAGTGGATGAAACGCCGAATATTCAGTGTAGCTTAATCGCCATATATATTTTATAAATTACTTTATATATATAGATAGATAGATAGAGAGAGAGAGAGAGAAATAAAAAGGAAGAAACGTTTCGTCTTTATTTCAAGACTTCCTCTGGATGAATGAGATTAAGAAACAAAAACACCAGTACAAATATTTGAAAATGTTTCATGTGCAAAGTGTGACGCTGTTCTATTTCAGAAACGGAAAAAGACGTTAGAAATTCAGAAAAAGGGGGGGGGGGCAGCTTGTGTTGTTGGAGAGGGAGATCTTTTTAATAACGTCATATAGTCGTTAATATAGTTTTTAGAAAATATGAACGCAGAGGAAACAAACGTTGATGAACACATAACACGGTTTGTTCCCTTTTATTTCTCTCTCTCTCTATATATATATATATATAGTTCTAAATTAAAAACCAGTTTCAAGCTCTAGTATATTTACACCTATTGAGCTTATTATATATCTACAGTACAAGGGAAATGTTTTCTTTTAAAAGTATTAATACATTATTTAATAATACATTAAAATAAAATCTGCTCTTTAGACTCCAGGTCTAATTCCCTCTAAAAAATAAATAAAATAAATAAATAAATATATATATATATATATATATATATATATATATATATATATATATATATATATATATAGAGAGAGAGAGAGAGAGAGAGAGAGAGAAAGAAAAATTACAATAAGTTTACCAAGGGAATCAAAATGGTAAACTGAAAATATTGTAAATATTAAAGAGTTAATATTTACAAGTAAAGTAATCTCAACCAGATGTAAACTCTCAATAAAACCGAAAAGGAAACAGAGCTTATAATATGAACAAATGATTAATAAAACATGTTAAAAAAACATCTTGAAAAAGAGTTAAAAACATATTTAATTTAAAAAAGGAAGTATAAGTGGATAGTCCTTAATCCGTGGAGTTTCGAAGAAATACTCTCCTTCTCATCAGAGGGCAGGAAATAGCAAAATGCGGGATCGGATTTTGCATGTAAAAGTATTTAATGAAACTACAAGTAAGTCACAGATCTTACTTGGTTAAAAAAAAAGGGGTGAGGTAAGGGGAATAGGAGGTAAAAGAAAAAATGATAAAAAGATTTCACATGAATGGATAGTCCGGTGTAGGGTAAAAATTCCAAGAATGGTAAAATCCAAACACGGTCGAATTAAATATATATATGTTGTTTTGAAAAAAGAAAAACCGAAAGGATGTATAAAATGGTGATCAACGTTTCGTCCCTATTGCAGGGGACATCTTCAGGATAATAAAACGAAACGTTGATCACCATTTTATAAATTCTTTTGACTTTTCTTTTTTCAAAACAACAACGTCAACCGTTGCAGCAGTCGAAGTATAGACGGCTAGCAAAAATATTTGCAGCAGCAGCCATCAAAGCATGTATGCAAATGAGCAGGTGTGTGCAAGCTTACGTCACAGGAAAAGGAGGGAAAAGACTGCATGTGGTCAAGAAAAAAAGAAAAACGTGTTGGGTGAGATGGATGTGTGGCTCCATGGTAGTGGCGAGAGACTTTTAAGCTGGTGTCGAGACGACAGGGTTTTGTTAATCCCATGGCAAACGAAATGAGCAGTAAAAAAAAAAAAAAAAAAAAAGGCATTGTTTGAAAAGTAACAAATGCCTTTTTCTAAAACAGAAAAACTAAAGCAGAGTTGGATTTTATTTATTTTTGTTTGTTTGTTCCTTTGTGATGGGACTAAAATGTGTGGGGGTCCAAGAGAGATTTGAACTGTAAGGAATGCGGTTCGAGCGTAATTAACACGTTTATTATATATATATATATATATATATATATATATATACATACATACATACAGGGTGTCCCAAAAGAAGCTGACGGATTTGAAACTTAAATTGAACTGAAAGTACCACTCTACAATAAATATCGACTTCTTGATGGTGTAACGACTCCTGATGACTTTAGTAGAGTTAATCTAGATTCTCTGAAATTTTTTTCGCTAATTTGATGCTTCTATTGTTCTATCTTATATTTGATCAATTCAGCTTCTTTTAGGACACCCTGTATGTATATATATATCAAATTATATTGATTCAATGAAATTAAAAAAATATTGAGCAATTCCTATTAGACGGGATAATACATAGAATATTACAACCAGTAATATTTTTGTAAATCTTATAATCATAGGTTTCCATACCAGCTGATTGTGGGATAAATTTATTCGGAAGTGTGTATGTGTATGTATATATATACATATATATATATATATATATATATATATATATATATATATATAAGTGTAAGCCATGTTTAGTTTCATAAAAGTTTCAGATGGTTCGTTGTTTTAAACAAGTCTGGAGAGGTGACTGGTTTGCAGTAGACAGAACAGTTTCTGATGGTTCGTTGTTCTAAACAAGTTTTGAGAGGTGACTTGTTTGCAGTAGACAGTTCCACAGAGCAAAATATTCTTACCGTGTCGAGACGGGGGAGGGGGGGGGGCACATGTGAAATTGCTCCAGAAAAGGTTTAATATTTATGAAGCAATTCTGGTTTCTGATTGATTGGTAGCAGAACGTGAATTAATTCGATTCGTCAGTTCCTAGCAGCGTCGTTTATAAATAGAATCGTCCGACTGTGTGGGATCATACCCCATTACAAATCCAAAATATTGCAACAATATACATGAAATGAAAAATATCTATTGGTATGCAAATCCAGTGATTTTCGGGCTTGGAAAATATTAGATGTAATATTTTATTTAAAAAATTTTTTTACCGGATATATATAAACAAATATTTGCCGGATTTCTTATTCAACCAGCGTTGAAACGAAGGAAGCATGGTTGCATGTGATTGTTACCTTAGCACCTTGGAAGGATTACAAGACATGTTGGGTTTTTTACCTCCTTACTGCCAGGATTTTCCATTTAATGATTTAACATTCTGGATTTAAATTACAAAATCCTTTTTCTGCCTCAATGTCTATCTTCCTTATTCTATGTATTTTAAATGTTTTTTTAAATAAAACTTCAATAACCTTAATTTTCTATGTTTATTTCTTTTAGCAAATAAGGTGCAAACCAATAAAATCATTTGCTAATATTTTTCCTCTGAGGAGATGAACAAGCATCAAAAACTCATGGGTTAAAGAAATAGATTTATTCAATTGTATTCTTTGTTTTCAAACAATAAAAATTTTCTATATTTGAAGATTAACCTTTTCAAATCATAAAATTTAAATACCTAAAATTAAATATAAATATATCTCTGGGGTTTAAGATCTAGTGAGTGTGTAGCCGAATCAGGGTTGCACCTCATGAGACAACCACAAAATGTGCCCCATGTATAATTGAATGTCAATGAAACTAAGATTGTTTCACATTCATGAGTGGAACTTAGTGAACAAGTCAGTCATCGATTGAAGTTTAATTGTACCAAATATGTTTGGCTTGCAGAAAGGATTTACATAACTTTATTAATGATTCTACAGGTCGCATTTTTGTGAGGGTCATTCTATACTATGATTTCCATGCATGGATAGGAGGACACTTCTCTCCTATGAGAAGAAATGAATTAAAAAAGAAAATAGAGGAGAGAGTAAGAGGAAGGCCAAATAACTGTGGCAAATAACAGAGGGAAATGATAAGACGCCAGTATTAGCTGCTAAACACGTTTTTAATTGGTTTGTCTAACAAAGTGGACAACTTTGATCCGCTCATTAAATTAGAGATCAACATGAAACACTCAGCTCAAATCCATGTTCAACAACAGTTTGTTGAATGTTGATGACGGATCAGATATTCAACAGCTAATGCATTCAAGCTTTCAAATTAGTTTACAAAAGCTGCACAACTAGTCATAAAACTATATAAATATTAACTTTGTACGAAGCCAAAAGTGAATCGGTTTAATACATACATAAGAAACTGTAAACATTTGTATTTGTTATTGAAAGGGATTACACATATGTGTCTGAAACTGAAACTTATACTATTACTTCTATTTCTTGAAAACAAAATTATACTATCACTTTTCTTTCTTGAAAACAAAATTATACTATCACTTTTATTTCTTGAAAACAAAATTATACTATCACTTTTATTTCTTGAAAACAAAATTATACTATCACTTTTATTTCTTGAAAACAAAATTATACTATCACTTTTATTTCTTGAAAACAAGATTATACTATCACTTTTATTTCTTGAAAACGAAATTATACTATCACTTTTATTTCTTGAAAATGAAATTATACTATCACTTATTTCTTAAAAACAAAATTATACTATCACTTTTATTTCTTAAAAATTAAATTATACTATTACTTTTATTTCTTGTAAATTAAATTATACTATTGCTTTTATTTCTTAAAAATTAAATTATACTATCACTTTTATTTCTTAAAAATTAAATTATACTATCACTTTTTCTTAAAAATTAAATTATACTATCACTTTTTCTTAAAAATTAAATTATACTATAACTTTTATTTCTTGAAAATAAACTAATGCTATTACCTATTTCCTGAAAATGAAAATATACTATCACTAATTTCTTGAAAATTAAAATATACTATTACTTCTATTTCTGAAAACGAAATTATACTATTGCCTCTATTTCTTGAAAATGAAAATATACTATCACTTTAATTTCTGAAATAAAAATAACTACACTATCACTTTTATTTCTGAAAATAAAACTATCCTATCAGATTTATTTCTGAAAATAAAACTATCCTATCAAATTTATTTCTGAAAATAAAACTATCCTATCAAATTTATTTCTGAAAATAAAACTATCCTATCAAATTTATTTCTGAAAATAAAACTATACTATCACTTTTATTTCTGAAAATAAAACTATACTATCACTTTTATTTCTGAAAATAAAACTATACTATGTTCAATTTAGTGGACTATACTATGACATCCCTTGTTTTAAAATGTCATTTATATGAAAATAATTCCAATATAGTTAAAGCATTTTCTGGAAGGATTTAAAGAAAATTACATTGTATTGCTCTTATCAACATGCTGCAACAATCCATAAAAAAACAAAAACTAACCCACGAGAACAAAATATTGATACCGTAGGAAAAAAACTATTGATGACACAAATTGGGAGATTGACTTTACTTTATATATTAGATAATAAAAGTACAAAATTAACAACATGCCATCACTGATGTGACTTTTACACATAATTTATTTACTTTATTAGTCAAATTTGGCTTTTGTAACTAAAAATATTGTCAGCATTAGAAATCAATAATGACACTATGAATGTATATTTTTTATTTAAGCAAAATTAAAAAGGATTTGTTTAATCATAACTAAATAATAGTACATAATTGTTATTTAATAAGAAAAAGTAAAAGCTAATCTTCAGACTAAAACTTATTCATACCTAACTTGAAAAGCCCCAGTGAAACTCTTGAGAGCCCGGTCGAGACTGCAGAGAGCATGGGCCGGACTGCAGAGAGCATGGGCCGGACTGCAGAGAGCATGGGCCGGACTGCAGAGAGCATGGGCAGGACTACAGAAAGCATGGGCAGGACTACAGAGAGTTCGGGCGGGACTGCAGAGAGCATGGGCAGGACTGCGGAGAGTTCGGGCGGGACTGCAGAGAGCATGGTGGGACTGCAGAGAGCATGGGCCGGACTGCAGAGAGTTCGGGCGGGACTGCAGAGAGCATGGGCGGGACTGCAGAGAGCATGGGCGGGACTGCAGAGCGCATGGGCAGGACTGCAGAGAGCATGGGCAGGACTGCAGAGAGCATGGGCCAGACTGCAAAGAGCCCGGGTCAGAGCCAGACTGCTGAGAGCCCGAGTAAGACTGTGGAGAGCCTGGATAAAGGCCCATGCTTGCCGTAACAATGCTGTTAATTGAAAACTGAAAATAAAATATAAAAGAAAAAGTGACTTACCTCTACTGAATACAACTGGTCTTCGCTTTTGTTGTCTTTAATTCGATCAAATAAATCCTGACAAAGCTGGAAAAGAAAGAGACA
Organism: Euprymna scolopes; assembly: GCF_053919585.1. Lineage (NCBI taxonomy): Eukaryota > Metazoa > Mollusca > Cephalopoda > Sepiida > Sepiolidae > Euprymna > Euprymna scolopes. Next base: position 13,888,097 of record NC_136526.1, read on the forward strand.
AGACCGATAAAAAGGTGAAATACGAATGAGATTCAGGAATTAGGAAATTATTTGGTACTTTTGTGCAGAAAATGACCTGCTTCTTCATATTCTGAGTTAAGGGGAGACAGAGAAAGGGGCTGATAAAGATAGTTAGAGATTGAGAAAGGCTGAGATAAGAAAAGCTGAGAGGCCGAGGTAAGGGAGACAGAAGCCGAGGTAAGGGAGACAGAAGCCGAGAGGCCGAGGTAAGGGAGACAGAAGCCGAGAGGCCGAGGTAAGGGAGACAGAAGCCGAGGTAAGGGAGACAGAAGCCGAGAGGCCGAGGTAAGGGAGACAGAAGCCGAGAGGCCGAGGTAAGGGAGACAGAAGCCGAGGTAAGGGAGACAGAAGCCAAGATAAGGGAGACAGAAGCCAAGATAAGGGAGACAGAAGCCAAGATAAGGGAGACAGAAGCCAAGATAAGGGAGACAGAAGCCGAGGTAAGAGAGACAGAAGCCGAGAGGCCGAGGTAATGGAGACAGAAGCCGAGAGGCCGAGGGAGACAGAAGCCGAGAGGCCGAGGTAACGGAGACAGAAGCCGAGAGGCCGAGGTAACGGAGACAGAAGCCGAGAGGCCGAGATAAGGGAGACAGAAGCCGAGAGGCCGAGATAAGGGAGACAGAAGCCGAGAGGCCGAGATAAGGGAGACAGAAGCCGAGAGGCCGAGATAAGGGAGACAAGCCGAGGTAAGGGAGACAGAAGCCGAGGTAAGGGAGACAGAAGCCGAGGTAAGGGAGACAGAAGCCGAGAGGCCGAGGTAAGGAAGACAGAAGCCGAGAGGCCGAAGTAAGGAAGACAGAAGCCGAGAGGCCGAGGTAAGGAAGACAGAAGCCGAGAGGCCGAGGTAAGGAAGACAGAAGCCGAGAAGCCGAGGTAAGGGAGACAGAAACCGAGAGGCCGAGATAAGGGAGACAGAAGCCGAGGTAAGGAAGACAGAAGCCGAGAGGCCGAGGTAAGGAAGACAGAAGCCGAGAGGCCGAGGTAAGGGAGACAGAAACCGAGAGGCCGAGATAAGGGAGACAGAAGCCGAGGTAAGGGAGACAGAAGCCGAGGTAAGGGAGACAGAAGCTGAGAGGCCGAGGTAAGGGAGACAGAAGCTGAGAGGCCGAGGTAAGGAAGACAGAAGCCGAGAGGCCGAGGTAAGGGAGACAGAAACCGAGAGGCCGAGGTAAGGGAGACAGAAGCCAAGAGGCCAGTGTGTGTACCCAGAGAGACTATCAGAGAGAAAAAGAATGGTAAATTATTATTACATACCAGTGGAATGATTCCGCGCTGACTTTCTTCATTTTTGCCCATCATTGTGTAACTCTTTCCCGCACCGGTTTGTCCGTATGCAAAAATGCATACATTATAGCCGTCAAAGGCATGGTTCAACATTTCCAGACCAATGTCTTCATAGACTTTGGTTTGTGATGCAAATTCGCTATCATTTGGCTGCAAACACAAAAAACAAAAATTATTACAAATAAATGCATCAGATTAAGACATAAAAACAATAATTTTTCTTTTGCTTGTGTTAACTATACCGTTCATTTGTTTCCAAAATATAATAAAACAATAATTGCAACATTAGATGTAAAATAAAAGTTGCTTCTAAAACTAATAACATATTATTCAATCAAATATTATAAGAAATACATTTCTTTTCTAGACACCAGTTAAGGAATGTATTTTATTATATATAGACCCTATTCCAGCAAGTAGCAATAAAGTTAGCTTGTGTGAATTTTGACAAGAGTTACCCTCAGTGCAGGTCAGGGTGACTTAGATTTGTAAAACAGAACCAAACCATTCTCAGGGTTGGTTGAATGAAAGATGGATGACAAGTAGAGGACAGAGGTCAAACTCTGTAGACAAAACAAGAGTAAAACAATGGCATGACGTCACGTTTTCAAACAAGAGAAACATAGGTGTAAAAATCAGTCTCATTGTTAGAAGGAATGCAAACGAGACATGTCCAAAATAATGTGGAAAAAAATCTCAATGGATTGGAGTCAAAAGTATTGAATAAACTGACTGGGGTCAAAAGTAGTGAATGAACTGACTGGGGTCAAAAGTAGTGAATGAACTGACTGGGGTCAAAAGTAGTGAATGAACTGACTGGGGTCAAAAGTAGTGAATGAACTGACTGGGGTCAAAAGTAGTGAATGAACTGACTGGGGTCAAAAGTAGTGAATGAACTGACTGGGGTCAAAAGTAGTGAATGAACTGACTGGGGTCAAAAGTAGTGAATGAACTGACTGGGGTCAAAAGTAGTGAATGAACTGACTGGGGTCAAAAGTAGTGAATGAACTGACTGGGGTCAAAAGTAGTGAATGAACTGACTGGGGTCAAAAGTATTGGATAAACTGACTGGAGTCAAAAGTATTGGATAAACTGACTGGGGTCAAAAGTATTGGATAAACTGACTGGGGTCAAAAGTATTGGATAAACTGACTGGGGTCAAAAGTATTGGATGAACTGACTGGGGTCAAAAGTATTGGATGAACTGACTGGGGTCAAAAGTATCGGATGAACTGACTGGGGTCAAAAGTAGTGAATGAACTGACTGGGGTCAAAAGTAGTGAATGAACTGACTGGGGTCAAAAGTAGTGAATGAACTGACTGGGGTCAAAAGTAGTGAATGAACTGACTGGGGTCAAAAGTATTGGATAAACTGACTGGAGTCAAAAGTATTGGATAAACTGACTGGGGTCAAAAGTATCGGATGAACTGACTGGGGTCAAACGTATCGGATGAACTGACTGGGGTCAAAAGTATTGGATAAACTGACTGGGGTCAAAAGTATTGGATAAACTGACTGGGGTCAAAAGTATTGGATAAACTGACTGGGGTCAAAAGTATTGGATGAACTGACTGGGGTCAAAAGTATTGGATGAACTGACTGGGGTCAAAAGTATTGGATGAACTGACTGGGGTCAAAAGTATTGGATGAACTGACTGGGGTCAAAAGTATTGGATAAACTGACTGGAGTCAAAAGTATTGGATAAACTGACTGGGGTCAAAAGTATTGGATGAACTGACTGGGGTCAAAAGTATTGGATGAACTGACTGGGGTCAAAAGTATTGGATAAACTGACTGGAGTCAAAAGTATTGGATAAACTGACTGGGGTCAAAAGTATCGGATGAACTGACTGGGGTCAAACGTATCGGATGAACTGACTGGGGTCAAAAGTATTGGATAAACTGACTGGGGTCAAAAGTATTGGATAAACTGACTGGGGTCAAAAGTATTGGATGAACTGACTGGGGTCAAAAGTATTGGATGAACTGACTGGGGTCAAAAGTATTGGATGAACTGACTGGGGTCAAAAGTATTGGATGAACTGACTGGGGTCAAAAGTATTGGATAAACTGACTGGGGTCAAAAGTATTGGATGAACTGATTGGGGTCAAAAGTATTGGATGAACTGACTGGGGTCAAAAGTATTGGATGAACTGACTGGGGTCAAAAGTATTGGATGAACTGACTGGGGTCAAAAGTATTGGATGAACTGACTGGGGTCAAAAGTATTGGATGAACTGACTGGGGTCAAAAGTATTGGATAAACTGACTGGGGTCAAAAGTATTGGATAAACTGACTGGGGTCAAAAGTATTGGATAAACTGACTGGGGTCAAAAGTATTGGATAAACTGACTGGGGTCAAAAGTATTGGATGAACTGACTGGGGTCAAAAGTATTGGATGAACTGACAGGGGTCAAAAATATTGGATAAACTGACTGGGGTCAAAAGTATTGGATAAACTGACTGGGGTCAAAAGTATTGGATTAACTGACTGGGGTCAAAAGTATTGGATAAACTGACTGGGGTCAAAAGTATTGGATGAACTGACTGGGGTCAAACGTATTGGATGAATTGACTGGTGTCAAAAGTATGGATGAACTGACTGGGGTCAAAAGTATTGGATAAACTGACTGGGGTCAAAAGTATTGGATAAACTGAATGGGGTCAAAAGTATTGGATGAACTGACTGGGGTCAAAAGTATTGGATGAACTGACTGGGGTCAAAAGTATTGGATGAACTGACTGGGGTCAAAAGTATTGGATGAACTGACTGGGGTCAAAAGTATTGGATGAACTGACTGGGGTCAAAAGTATTGGATAAACTGACTGGGGTCAAAAGTATTGGATGAACTGACTGGGGTCAAAAGTATTGGATGAACTGACTGGGGTCAAAAGTATTGGATGAACTGACTGGGGTCAAAAGTATTGGATGAACTGACTGGGGTCAAAAGTATTGGATGAACTGACTGGGGTCAAAAGTATTGGATGAACTGACTGGGGTCAAAAGTATTGGATAAACTGACTGGGGTCAAAAGTATTGGATAAACTGATTGGGGTCAAAAGTATTGGATAAACTGACTGGGGTCAAAAGTATTGGATAAACTGACTGGGGTCAAAAGTATTGGATGAACTGACTGGGGTCAAAAGTATTGGATGAACTGACAGGGGTCAAAAATATTGGATAAACTGACTGGGGTCAAAAGTATTGGATAAACTGACTGGGGTCAAAAGTATTGGATTAACTGACTGGGGTCAAAAGTATTGGATAAACTGACTGGGGTCAAAAGTATTGGATGAACTGACTGGGGTCAAACGTATTGGATGAATTGACTGGTGTCAAAAGTATGGATGAACTGACTGGGGTCAAAAGTATTGGATAAACTGACTGGGGTCAAAAGTATTGGATAAACTGAATGGGGTCAAAAGTATTGGATGAACTGACTGGGGTCAAAAGTATTGGATGAACTGACTGGGGTCAAAAGTATTGGATAAACTGACTAGGGTCAAAAGTATTTGATGAACTGATTGGGGTCAAAAGTATTGGATGAACTGATTGGGGTCAAAAGTATTGGATAAACTGACTGGGGTCAAAAGTATTGGATAAACTGACTGGTGTCAAAAATATTGGATGAACTGATTTAAGTGAAATTTTTAAAGAAAGTTTCAAATTGTGATTGAATTGACTTACATCTGTGTGTGACCAATATGAGTAATCAAAATTGAAGCTTTTGTATTGGTAATCTTTGGGTCCCGGTTTTGGGTTATGGATGGCTGTAAGAAAAAAATATATAGAAAATTATGTAGCAGGAAATAGTTTATGTATTCAACAAGAAAAAAATATTAACAATCAAGTAAGACAAATTCAATACATTATGATACTGATGAGCAATTAAAAAAGAAAAACATTGTGTATATATATATGTATATATATATATGTTTGGAGGTACAAAAGTTATTCATATATAGATTTTAATAAAATACGCAGAAATTTCTCAAGAGCTCTTTCAGCTATCATCTCACAATACTATTGACGAAATAAAAAGAGCACTAAGGGGAATTCAGAAGTGACAAGAATTGAAAAAAACAAAAAAAACGATTAAAATAGAAGATTTTAATCTGTGAATAAGATGTCTAAAAACCCGACTAAAACTTGCACAACGAAAAAAAAAAAAAAAAGCTCAAGGAAAAAAGAGGTCAAAGTTCCCTGAAGAGAAATAACTTTTTTGGCATCTTATGCCGGCAAAAGTCAACAAAAACGTTATTTCTCTTTGGGGAACTTTGACCCCTTTTCCTTTGTGTTTTTTTTTTCTTGTCCCTTTGTGCCAATTTTAATCAGTTTGTAAACAAATTATACACAGATTTAAATCTTCTATTTTATTTTTTTCTAATTCTTGTCACATGGTGTTTTTAATTTTGTCAATAGTATTGTTTTCCCTTGCTATCGATTTTCTTAAGAGATGATAGCTGAAAGTGCTCTTGAGAAATTTCCGCAAATATTTTATTTAAATATGTGTGTGTGTGTGTGTGTGTGTATACACTAAGGTTGTTCCAAAAGTAAGGCCCTCTATTTTTAACTCAAAATCGAAAATGTTATATTACTTTTGGAACGCTTCTCATCAAATAAATATATATGGTTGTATAGTTGTAGTTTCCTCGATGTAAATCCACTGAAGCCCTGTGTTTACCAAAAAGTTAGCAGAGCATGATTATCGTACACAAACATTATTGGCTGCATTATCAGGCGTCATCTCCTTTAAGCTTAAAGATGAGGCATGATGATGCTATTTTTCAGAATAGAGTCACAGCAGAAACATGTATGCACATATGTAGCCAATAATGTTTGCATAAATAAATATACTATTTTCTATTATATAAAATGAACTTTGTGTGTGTGTGTGTGTGTGTGTGTGTGTATGAGTTCATTCATGATAGAGTCCTAAATTTTGAAATTTCACACAAATGTACTTAATGTGCTTGGCAGTGTTCTTAGATAGGTTTTATATCGAAATGTCTTTGATAAGTATTGATTATCAATAATCTAAAAATTAGGTTAAGGAAGGAACATGCGAGTTTGACTAAAGCTAACATCTTATACAGCCAAACGTCACAAGTGCATTTGAGAAGTTTTACTACCACACAAGCAGAAAGGCCCAACATATAAAATCAACAGTAGGTTCTTTGATATGACAGGGGTGCATTCAAAATGACTGTTACAAAACATTTGTATTAACAATAAACAATTTAATAATTATAAGCACATGGAAACATTTGAACAGTTACGACAATTAAGAGCTTGAATAAATGTGCTTATACTAGTCAGAGGATACGTCCTTGTCAATCAGTCTGACACTGGTTTTGATATTGTCGAACTGGGGTATTGTTCTGTTCCATCTCAGAGGGTTCACCCTCCCGGGCTTTACTTTCTCTTTCAGAAGTGGTTGGTTTATTGATAATCGCCTGACGCACCCTACCAGGGAATGCCAATGGAGCTTCTAGATTAGAGTGCACTAGTCCTTGTGCACTAGTTTTTAAAAACCATGCTTAAATAATGGGGGGGGGATACCCTTTTCTCTTCCCTACAACCTCTTTCTCACTGTCTCTGCTTCATTGGTATTTTCATGGCAAGTGTTCATCTGAGCTTCAATCTATGGTCCCCCTCCCCTCCCAGAAAAAAAAACTTGTCTAGCTGAAACCACTATCAATAATTATCCCCACACTTTATTAATGCCTAAACCTAAACATAGATTCCATGGACAAAGTTTCTTTCTTAGAACTGTACGCCTGTGGAATTCTGTTCTGTTTTCCTGCTTTCCAACTGACTACAATATGGTTGTCTTCAAGTCCAACATGAACAAATTCTTGATGAGCCGTTCCCCTTAAGTAATCCAATTTACCAAATTTCCACTACTAAATATGGCTACAACATGTTTGCTTTAACCACTGAACACTCATTAATCTTTATTCTCGAATGTCCTCTGCAAAAAAAAAAAAAAAAAACCCCTTGTGCCTAATCTCCTGAAAATTTGTAAATGTTTGTTAAAAACAGAAAAAAAACCTTGTGCCTAACCTCCTGAAAATTTGTAAATGTTTGTTAAAAAATAAAAAAAACCTTGTGCCTAACCTCCTGAAAATTTTTAAATGTTTGTAAAAGAAAGAAAAAAAAAAACCTTGTGCCTAACCTCCTGAAAATTTGTAAATGTTTGTAAAAAAAAAACCAAAAAAAAAAAAAAACCTTGTGCCTAACCTCCTGAAAATTTGTACATGTTTGTAAAACAAAAAAAAAAAAAAAATTAAGAAAAAGATAGTTTATAGATAAGTCACCAAAATAAATTTTGACTGATGCATGAGGCAGTCAAAGTATCCATGAATAACCCTTGAGCCCCTGGAGGGGCATAGGCCATCTACAACTTTGTAGCGAGGAATTCTTTTTACAGGGTGAGGGTGCTGGCCTCCTGCCCAACCTTCTCAGAAGGTACATACAGCGCCTAGCCTTTCCAAATGGTCACCCATCTGGTACTGGCCAGCCTCAACGTTCCTTAACTGCGTAGATCTGGCGAGAACCAGTGTGTCAACGTGATTGTGCCATATCAGTCAAAGTATACCAACCTTTTTCATCTGAAGCCAGATCCACAGCATCCCTCCCTTTTCCTGTTTATTTTAGCGATGGGATAATTCCAATATCTTTTCCCGATTCTGATACAATTACCGATTCCGATTGTTTATAAATCTCTAAACATTTAACTATGAAAGTGTTATTTTGTTCCGATTGCCGTAAAAACACATGTTAAACATGCTTATATTTTCTCAAACGTAAAAACGCACTTATGAGGGGGGGGGTGATCTTGAGATTTTAGTCTTACTGGAAGTTTAAATCAATAAATATGTATTATTTTATTATTACGACAAGCAGTGGAAGATGTTTCTTAAACCAAAATGAAATAAAAACGATAATTTAAGGAATCGGTATCGGCATCGGAAAATAGACTAAAAATTTTTCAATTCCGATACCCCAAAAAGCTCCGGTTTTTCCGATTCCGATTAATTGTCCCAACATTAGTTTTTATTTTTTTATTTTTAGTCTTCCCCGTCTTCTTTTTCATCACAGGCCTATAGGAGCGCTTAGTTGCCAATTTTGTCTAACGCCAATATTAGAGTATGTCCAAACCAGCCTAGACATTATTTGCAGATTGTATCAAATTCAACTTCAATTGTCACCAACGCTTGCAATAGTAACACAATAACCTTGTAACTAAACGACACTGTCTCTTCCTTTCACTCAAGCTTTTTATGCAGTTTTTCACCCCGTCTCATTTGCATGTGTGTCTTCCGTTTTCTCATGATCTCGCGAGACCACAGTTTATAAAACACCAGTCACCATCTTTTTTTCTCTTTTCCCACCCAACACTTCCCTGCGGCAAGTCCACCCCTCCTCCGTCACGCCACTGCTTGCACGCACACCCACACAATGCACAAATACATAGGCATTTGCAACTCTGGAGAGTATTACACAGATTACTAATGATACTACCTGTTAGTTAATGCACTCTCTTCTTGGTTTGTAATTCGATCGCTCCATTTGATTTCTAGAATCCTTCAAAGGCATTTAGAACCAAATGTGTCACTTCCATATAACAGCGTGGACAAAAATCTTGATTTAGATCTGAGAGTGAATTTTTTGTTTCGCCCGATCGCTAAAGATTCATTTGACTTAGGTTTTTTGAAAAAAGTATAAGTAAATACTGATTTATATAAATATTAATGATAAGAATGTGTTGCAAAAAGAAGAGAAAAAATTCAAATAAAAAATGCATCTTTCTGGTTTGATTTGCACAATTTTTTTTTTTTTTTAATTATCATATTATTATAATAATATGCTTAGACCATTTTATGTTCACAAGAACCCAAGTTTGCTCAGCTGGGCAAACTTGGGTTCTTGTACCGGAAAAATATCCAGTAAATCAAATGTTGTTAAGTAAATTGTTACTTTTTTGCATTTTTTTTTGCATTTCCATACACCAAACATGGATATAAATATCACTAAAACATCCGCTGGGTCATAGGCTTCATTTCGGTACCTTACTTGCCTGGGTAGATGACCGGTAGGCTGAGATAAACCGCGTCACACACACACACACAAAATCGAACTTACTAAGGGAGATAATAACTTCCGGTGAATACCGGAAAAAATATCCAGTAAATAGAACGTTTAGTAAATCGTTATTTTTTTGCATTTTTTTTTTTTTTGCATTTCCATAGACCAAACATGGATATAAATATCACTAAAATATCTGCTGGGTCATAAGCTTTATTTCGGCACCTTACTTGCCTGGGTGGATTGCCTGTAGGCTGAGATAAACCGCGTCGCATCACACACACACACACAGACAGACATTAGGAAAAATTTATAATAAGATAAGTACATTATTAACTGACCCCTCCTTTTGTAAAAAAATGGGATCACCCGATTTTACTTAGACTTAGGAATTCCCGTGCCTTGCAATGCATGATACAGTATACAATTGTTTTCAATCTGACACCAGATCCAAAGCGTTACTCCAGCTTCTTCCCATTGGAATCAAATCTTTCTCAATTATTTGCTTCCAGTTTATTTTTTTATATTTTGTCTTCTTTTTCCCCCCATAAAATGTTCATTAGAGCATTTGGTTGACAATTTTCTCTCGGGTCAATCTTAGAATTTGTTAGATCCAGCCTAGACATCATTTGCAGCTTATTTACTGATACTACCTGTTGGTTAGTGTAATTTCTGACTTCTTGGTTGATAATTTGATCGCTCGGTTTGATCCCTAGAAGCTTTCGAATGCACTTGGAATCAAACGTGTCTAATTTCTAATCTTAGCTGATTTTGAGACGCCAAATTTCACTTCCATAAAGCAATGTGGATAAGACGTTGCTGTTATATAATCTTAATTTGGATCTGAGGATGAATTTTTTTTTTTGTGTCTTCAGATCTTGCAGAGCTGATTAAATTCTGTTGAGCTGTTAACTACGCTGAATTGTGATTTCTAGTCCATACTGCCAAAAAAATGCAAGTTATTCAAAAAAGAATCCTTCAATGAGGAGGGGAAAGGGCTTCAGTCACTTGTTTCGCATCAAATCCATATTTTTCGAGATTGTAATTTCAAAAGCACAATACCTATTGTACACGTTTCATTTTGATTATACACTTGCGAAACATGAATCCTATATAAAAACGAGGTAAAAATACGATAACACTTCCTGCAACTGAAACGAAGGCAAATCCTAAACATCTCTTGTGGATAGAACCTCAGTGAATGACATCGAGGTCACCATCATCCACCACCACCTCCGTTGGGTACATGTTCACAGGATAAATTCTTCCAGGCTCCTTAAGAAAATCCTATATGATAAGCTGGCTATTAGGACCAGACCACAATGAGCACCTAAAATGTAGTACAAAGACCAACTAAAGTACACTCGAACATTTACCAACATCAGCTTGTCCTTGTGGGAAGAAACTGCGAGGGACCGAACAATGTGGAAGAGATAAATATGCAATGGCACTGCAGATTTCGAGGAAAAGAGGAGGAAGAATGAAGAGGCAAGGTGATGAAGGAAAAAAAAAAAAGCACTGTGAATCACTGTCTCTTCCCCTGTGAACATTGTCCACAGCTATTCCACTACCGACTGGACTTCGCATGCCATGCCAAACATAATCAAGCGCAAAGATAACTTGATACTCAGACACAAGTGTGAGTCGCTGACGATTATTCGGACAACTATTCTGATCTTAGTTGTTATTCTCACAATATTTCAGCCACTGTAACCTCCGACCTTCTTTAGGTGCATCTACCTTCTCAAACTTGAGAATCTTTTTGTCAAATTCAAGAACCTATATGGAATTTCAAGCTAAACCCGAGTCCTGCTGCCACACCCAGGGTCTGCCAGCGACCACTTGATTGCACCAGAGGATCATCACACTCTTCAGCACATCCAGGTACACTTTGGTGTTGACTTTCAAACTGACTTTGAAGCTGTGAGGTGGCATGATGTGGCTCTCACTTGAAACCATCTTTGTAATTCATGGCAATCCAACGATGCATTTTCAAGGTGTTGGTAATGGTCCTGTTGTCATAACTTAGATTTGTAGAGAGCAGGAGTTGTACAGCGGCACATCTCTGATCTAGCACGTTGAACTTTCAGACATGATAGAACGCTCCGATCACTCTTGGGATTTGTACACAATTGACCAACTAGTAGATGGTCTGCAACAAAAAAAGAAAATCAGTTTTCATCAAACGGAAATGGAATCATGTAGTTTCTAGGGCAACAATTTTACCGGAAATTTTGTTTTCATCGTCCTTGTTATTCATGGCAATCCAACAATGCATTTTGAGGGTGCTGGGAATGGTCCTGTTGTCATAACTAATTGGTAGAGGGCATGTGTTGTACACAGCGCATCTCTGATCTCGCTCGTTGAAAACTGTCACTTTCAGACAGCTCCTATCGCTCTTGGTATTTGTACACAACTGGCCAACTAGTAGATGGTCTGCAACAAAAAAAGAAAATCGGTTTTCATCAAACGGAAATGGAATCATGTAGTTTCTAGGGCGATAAGTTTATCGTTCCACCCTATAGTTTGTTTCACTTGTTGGTCTAGTGATCTCCAAGTTTTTGTCTTAATACCCAATTGTAAGTTGGTTGTTTGTTTGGTTGTTTTTGTTTTACGGCATATCAACCCTTTTCAGGTTATTTAATGCCGAATCCAGTGATTTTGAAGAAAAATTTTTTAACAGAACATTTTTTTTTCAAGTCTGTTCCGATTGTAATACAGTTTCCTATTACAGCAGGTTCCTTCCAAGAATTCTCTTAATGCTGTCCGTTTTCTTCTTACCTATAATGTTGGTCTTTACAGGACAGGCATCTCATGTCTTTGTGTAAATCATTTTTCATTCTTGTTAGCTCAAGTGGTTTCATGCCTTGTCCCAAACGATTTCCATTAAAAAAAAATAATACAGGTTGCTTTCTTAAATTTTAATATCTAGTCTTGCTCAATCTATATATTTTCAAATTAATCATAAAAACAGGAAGTTGGATGAATTTTTGCTCTTACACTAGCATCTACCATTACTGCTACCCTGTACACCGGGCAGATTTTCTTGATAGATATAAGTAAATAGATATTACTTACTTGTGGTGTTTCCTGCCATGTCAATGATGCAGGCGGCATCACGAGATATCTCGCGACTGTTAAAAGGGCGCACCCTCACTGCAACTTTTACCGAGGACATGGTTAGCTGTCTGAAAAAGATAAAAATGAAAAAGGTTAAAAATATTTTAAATATATATATATATATATATATATATATATATATATATATATATATATATACACAGACACACAAGATATTAAAGGCATATTTAATTGCATTAAGTTATCATTTAATAATATGAATGTGCATGGTGTGTGTATGTGTTTATATTTGCATATGTGCTGATGTGATGAGGTTGGCTAATGAGAATCATGAAGATAAATGGACTTGAAAAAGATAGAAAACATTTTACCACTGGGCAACGCTGGGCAACTAACCCTGCTAGTATATAATAAACAAAAGAATTTTCTTTCACCATGACTAATATTTATGCAAAATTTTGCAAAAACCCACGGCGTGGTTATTGAAAAAAGTGTGAACAAGAAACAAATGGACAAACGATTTTGAAGCAATTTTACCCCTATAATGGTTCCTAAGGGAGGCAACCAGAGTTATCCTGGAAAATCCGTTCTGGTAAAAATTAACTTTCACCATGACTAATGTTTATGCAAAATTTCAAAAAAAAGAAATCAAAGGCGTGGTTATGGAGAAAAGTGCGAATAAACGAACAGATGAACAGCAGTGAATTACTATGTCCAATCCTTCCTTTGTCCGGGGGGGGGGGGAAATCATTCAATTTTTTTTCTTCCTTAGTTCTTTCAACATTTTTGTTTGTTTTGTTTTTATTTTTCTTCTTTTTTTTTGTAATTGAAATGTATTTTATTAATTTCGGATTTTAGAAAATCCATCATCACAGACTGAAGGGCCCTTTTTTTTCTATTTTTTTTTTTTTCTTTTTTCTCTCCGTAAGTTGAATATCCACGCCATCATGTTGGTATTTCAAGGATATGCGCTGGTGTTGGCATTCACGTGCAGGAGAACTTTTCAATGTTAGCTGCTTAGGTATGCGGTAATCCAGTGTTAATAAAATTGCCAGAAGCTCTTAAAACATGATTTATAACATCAAAAATTTGAAATGAACAGATACACCGTTTTACAAAAAATCACTTGAAGGTGCAAATATTTTATTAAGCTGTTTCTTTGATAAACACTGCTTGTCAATTTCTGATTTTAAAACCAGAAGCCATCACCAAGTAGACTTCTTCTATTTAACCTAATTGTTTTTAGAATAAAAAAAGAGACTAATCCCAGAACACAATACCTAAACCGACTTTGAAATCTAGTGGGTGACGCCTTTTTTCCTTATCCTTACAACCTCTTTGTCACACAACAAACGTCACTAGAGCCCAACGATATTATTGTGACATTTTTGTTTAAACATATCTAAGTATGCCGAATAATGTTTCAGAATGGACGGGAATTTATCTCCAAAATTATTGTAGGCCAAATTCTTGTTCATTCTGCATATATTGGGCATAAATGGAGACCTCCCACAAGACAGAACAGATACTACACTTTCCAAAAACAAAAGTTATAAATAAATCAGGCACAAGGCCATTCAAAAGTGCAGGTAGGAGATGTCGATGATTATTCTTGTCAGTTTACGACGAAGCTATTCATTGCTAGAGTCTTTAATCACCATAATACCATATTCCTAGCTCGAAGGCCAAGTAAGTCCAAGTTTCATGTTCAACACAACCACAACATCAGATTAAATTCTAAAAACAATTACCTTTTTGTTATTACACCTTTGGCAATCAGGTAATCCCATCTTTTAAAATTAGGTATGATGGGTGATAATGTATAGAAAAAATGGGAAATGGAACGACACTAACCCTATGTGGGTTTAACTGGCTTCCTCCAAAAGAGGAAGTTACAAGGGAGTATGAAATTCCCAAGCAGTCCCCAGTCGCATGTATTTCCATGTTAGGGGAGGTGACGATGTTAGGTTTTTGTAACTCTTGCAGGGAGGTATTGACGGCCGCCTACATACAGTGCCTGGAATTCCTAAATTGGTCACCCGTTTGGTACTGATCAGGCTCAATGTTGCTTAACTTCTGTGATCTGACGGGTACCAGTGTGTCAACGTGATTATGCCGTTTGTTTATAACAGTGATTTCATGCGTGTGTGTGTGAAACGGCACTAACTTTAGAGTTCAACCGGCTTCCTCCAAAGGAGGAAGTTCCATGGGAGTATGAAATTCACACGCAGTCCCCAGTCGCATGTATGAAACTGACTTGGTGGATTCTTAGACCAAGGATCAGACATGAAAAATATTTTTAAATATATGAAATGGCAATGCGTTTTAGAACCGAAATTCAGAAAGAAATAATGTTAAATTCTTTGCAAGTTTGGAGAGGGGGGGGGGTATGCAAAATTGAATTCCTTAAAGAAGAATCGGCATTTTGAGTCAACTAATGAGAATGTTTATCATTTGGAAAGAAATTGCATCATTTTTATCGAATTGGTTTCTGCATCAGTCATTTTTGAAGGCGTTTAAGATATTTGAAAGTAGGAAAATAATAAAAAAGAAAGAAGAGATAACAAAGCAACTGGAACTTATTCAGCTGGGGGAGGAGGTTAGGGTTGGGGGAGAGGAAAAAAAAGAAAGTGAGAACAAAAAAGAATCAGGTGGAAGGAAAAACAAAAGGCATGAACGCGTGCGCGCAAGAGAGAAAGCATGGACAAGAACGAATGAGAGAGAGAGAGATACGGAGAGAAATAGAACAGGAGAGTGAGAATGAACAAAAGAAAAAGAGATAAAATGCGAGAGAGAGAGGGAGGGAGGGAGAAGGATAAAGAGTAAGAAAAACGGACAATAGAAAAAAGGGTTGAATAAGAAAGAGATTGAACGATAGCGAGAGAACAAATGATAGAAATGATAGGGAAAGAGGCAGAGAATGATAGAGAAGGAGTAAGGAAGGGGTGGGGGGAGGGAGTGAACGATAGAGAGTGAAAGAGAACGATAGAGAGAGAAAGAGAGAACAATAGAGAGTGAGTGAGAGCGAGGGAGGGCGAGAACGATTGAGAGGGAAGAAAGGGAGAGAACAAGAAAGGGAGAGAGAATGATAGAGAAGGAGGGAGGGAACGATAAAGAAGGAGGGGAACGATAGAGAGGGAGGGAGGGAGGGAACGATAGACAGGGAGAGAGGGGAACGATAGGGAGGGAGGAGTGGAAGGAGGAGGGGAGGGAGAGACCGATAGAGAGGAAGAGTATTCAAACTAGCGATTAAATGATAGAGAAAGATATATTTATATATATATAGAGAGAGAGAGAGAATGAATGATAGAGAGAGAGAATATAGGTGAAAAAAAAAGATGAAATAAAAAAGAAAGTTAACAGATGATTAACCAGAAAATAGCTGCTTTTGAATCCAGTGAAACTAAGCGGGAGGGGGGGGGGGTGCATACTATCGCCGTGTGTCTATATTCTAAAGGAGAACAGGGATTAAGATTTGTTTTTAATCTCATTAATAATTCCCAAAGTTAGAGATTATCAGAAAATGTGAAAATAATTAATGTCTCTCGTCTTTAAATGAGGGTTTTCTGACCAGTTGTTTCTTTCCCCTTAAATTCTAATCTGAAACCCTTTCTTTGTATTCATACATTTTAGGATGTTCTTTTGAGTCATCTGTAATACGATAGCGGGTGTGTTATTTCTGTGCCACACTTATATCCGGGTCGTTTAATTGTTATGAACTTCCATTTCTTGTCATAAATAATTTTACCAAGAATTCTTCATAAGTTTTCGTTTCGGTTTCGATTATAGCTGATGGCACTCAAGTCATTTATTTTTTTTTTTATAAATAATTTTACTAAAAATTCTTCTTTATTTTGGTTTTGATTTCGGTTATAGCTAATGACTCTCCAATAATATTTGTTTTTTAAAATATTTTGATCAAGAATTCTTCATAAGTTTTGGTTTTAGTTGATTAGTAATCAATTTTTTTTAAAATAATTTTATCAAGAATTCTCCAAGGAATACTATGTTGAGGTTCTAAAGGAGTTCAGGAAGAGATTCCGTCAGAAGAGGCCATCACTCTTCAAATCAGGTCAGTTGTATTTCCACCAGGACAATGCACCAGTCCACAACTCCATACTTGTCATAAACTATTTGACAAAGATGGACATCAAAACATTTCCGCACCGTCCCCAGACCTTGCTCCCTGTGACTTACGGTTATTCCCCAAGATCAAGGAAAACCTTAGAGACTAGTTATGAGACAATTGAGGAGATGAAAGAGGCTGTAACGAGGGTCATTGACACGTTCACACAAGAGAACTTGTATGGGGCATTTTAGTTGTTGGAATGGTACAACAAGTGCATTGCAGCCAGAGGAGATTACTTCGAAGGAGTCTAGAGTTTCATATGGGTACTTTTAATAAAAGTGCCCATACAAAAAAGTCTGGAAACTTATTGAAGGAACGTCATAAATACAAGAAACATACTCAACTTCATAACGATAATGATGAATCAACATTTACAAAGCAAAAACGTCACTAAAAGATAGTGAATCACTGAGATTGGCAATTGGATGATGAACAATATGATGAAAGGATTGGAAATAAAAGATTGGAATGATGAGAACAGATTGGCAAGTATTTGTTAACACTGGACAAAAAAATCCTTAGTAAGTGAAATAAATGAGTCCTGGTCCATTTTTTTTTTTTCTTTTTTTTTTTTTTTTTGAGACTAGAGACTCTCCAAAGATGTCCACACCCCCATATTGATTTTACCCTTAGCCACCCCCCAAATATCATTTCTATCTTAGAGGACACCATCGATCTACATATTTATCCCGTTTTTTTTTTGTCCCCACTTAGCTCTCACTCCCATTTAGAAACTAACCGGCTTGTTTTTTGTTGTCCCAGAAAACCGTGGGGTGATATGACACTTAGAGAAGGGTTGGGAGGCCTTTACTAACCTGCCCCATAAGCATTTTGTTAGGCTCTTCATTTTTTTTCATTCTTTATGAGTGTTTGTAGATATTCCCAGTTCCAAGCAATACTTTTGTGTATATATATATATATATATATATATATATATATATATATATATATTTGTAAATGAAATTTCAGCAGAATCATTGGGGATCTTTTAAGTAGGTTTAAAGCTATGGAGTGTATACAGTATTTTGGTGAAAGAATCTAGTTAAAAGTCATCAAAAGTTTTTTTTTAGTTGTCAAAAAGAATGACACTTGAACTTCTCTTTCCTATGCCCCCAAAATCAAGCAGGGCGTCATGCCTAAGTTGAATGGAAATTTTGTAATTTTTTTATTTGATGAAATAAATTGGACTGCAAGAAAACCATGTGTCACATGTGGGATAGCGATTACATCAACTAGTGTTAATCTTGAAAAAGGTCGAATGGATTACAGGTCAAAATGATTCAAAGATTGGGAAATGTTGCATAAAGTTAGACAAAGTTAAATACGTTAAAAATTTACTTTTACCATGACTAATGTTTGTACAAAATCTTTTTAAAAATCCAAAGCATGGTTGTCGAGAAAAATGTGAACAATTTGAGGGCAATTTTACCAGAGTTATCCCTGAAAATCCACCCTGGCAAAAATTTACTTTCATCATAACGTTTGTGCAAAATTTCAACAAAATCCAAGGCAGGGTTATTGAGAAAAGTGCGAACGGATGAGTGGGAGTGAATTACTAGGTCCAATCCCTCCTTTGTTGGAGAACCAAAAACAGAGATATCAGTTGATGTCGCATGACGTCACGGGTATCAAGGTTGAAAAAGAAACTAAAGTTTCAGTTGACCTATGGGATGTTGCGCACAACAACTCTCCAATAATTCTCTAATAGCTGAAAGGAAAACTTTGATAATCATCAAGAGCGAAATGCCCCCCCCCATTAAGATCTTTGTTCCCACAGTGTTCATCTATTTATCCTTTAATAAGATAGTTGATTAGTTAAGAGAATACTAATCTCTCTAGTGTGCTATTATCTTTCTACTTTAAGAAATGAAGAATATCGCATTTATAGTAAACTAGGGATGGAATGCTCAGCGTTGCCCAATCGTTAAAAACAAATTGTGACAGGGGGGGGGGGGGAGAAAAAAAAAAAAACGGGACCTGAGTGTCATCAGCTAGAAACGAAACCGAAAGTAAAATTTTGTATAAAAAAAAAAAAAAAAAAAAAAAAAGACGCTTGTTGCATTCCAAAAATGATATGCCTCGTTTGGGGTGAAAAAGAAAGCAATATTACAGAATGAGACAATCGTGTTGAAAAATGTTCATACCTTTTCTAAGTAAATATCAGTGAGTGATCAAAGAGACGGATAAAATTTCAATAATCTACCTTTTACAGAATTCTATTTTTTTTACATATAACAAATATTAGTGGCCTGACAAGACCACAAGGGAGACAACTGAGGCAAAACTGAAGCTGGCCTGCAAGACAGTATATATAAACAAATGTAGGCAAATTTGGACATATTTATTTGAAAATATAGATTCCTTTTTTTTTTTTTACACAGAGATCACCACTTATCAAGGCCCGGAAGCCACTCAGAAATAAGGGTTATTGCAAGTACATTACGTTAGTGTGGAGATTTGATGAAGTGTTTACTTAAGGGGGCGGTTCATTAGGAATTTGTTAACATTGGACTTGAACACATACAAGTTGTAGTCCGGTGGGAAGCAGGCAGACGGAACAGAGTTCCACAGGCGTGCAGTTCTAAGAAAGAAGCTTTGTTCATGGAATCCACGTTTTGATTTAGGCACAGATAAAGAGTGATCCTTTGGTTTTCATACATAAAGTATTTGATGCTGGAGATATTCATAATCTAACCCTATTTACAAACGAGGGGCGATATAACACCCAAGAAATATTTGGAATCAAGTCTCCCTTGGCTGTTATTTCAGATCATTTGAAACCACAGAAGTTTTTTGTTTCCCCTCCACCAAGGCCAGAGGTTTGGGGCAAATATATATAATTCAGAAAACAAAAAAAAAGTGATTTGGGAATCTTGTGGTATTATAATGAATGAGAACTTTAGCTACGACTAGCATCGGCAAACAAAGGTACAGTGATGAGTATGACAAAAGTCACCCCCTTTCTCGAATTTTTGAGTCGTCTCAGAACTAATTTTCTTTTGTGATTTTCTACGAAATAAAAATATATAACTCAAATCTAAAAGAAAAACCTGGAATAAAATACGATTTTAGTTACAGTACAGTCATTTAAAACAATGATATATTGATTTTATTTTTTTGTACGTTCAATTATTTTCATATAAAAAAATGGGAACGCTACCAAACGTTACATTCCTAACATTCATCTATCATCATCGTTCCTAACATTTATCTATCATCATCAGCGTCATATTCGGTTCGACACATGTTTTACATTACCTTAACAAAATTATATTTTCGGTGTGACATCATAAATTTATGATTTATGCCATGCTTCAAAACATGAATTCAAACGTGATGGGGAAAGGGGGAGAAAAAAAAAATGAATACACATTATCAATAGTCTTAAAAATTATTTAAATAGTTAAAAGTATTTTTTCTTTTTTTTTTGATTTACGGCATATCAACCCTTTTCAGGTTATTTAATGCCGAATCCAAAGATTCTGAAGAAAATTTTTTTAATAGAATATATTTGTTGTTTTCAAGTCGGTTTCTATTCAACCCATAGTTGGGACCCTAACAGGTACTACCACTCCGGATCAGAGTGGACCTGGGAGCAATGGCAATTAAAGGGTGGCTCCACACTCCAGATAGCCCGCAAGCTGAGGCCTCACCACTGGATATAGTTTAAGGTCATATCTAGGACCATAGTCGAAAGTAATATATTTTACTTTCACGAGGCATTTGCATAGGAAAACATTTTAATGCACACTAGGAGTTTAGAACGTGGGGCCCATAATTCTAATTTTGATAAAAGCAAAACAAAAAATCTCTTCCTAAAACCTCTACTTTTTCTATAACAAAGATCAATGTGAGTATATATATATATATATATATATATACATACACACACACACTATAATAATTATTAAATACCTACAGACACTAGTGTTTCATCCTTTCGGGAATCATCAGTGCAGGCTGTCATGATTAATACCGGTCAATAGATCCGAACCAGACAACAGAAGCCATCTCTGACTCCATTAACAAGGACCTAATCCATTCGGCTACTGTTAACCAGTAAATATATATATAAAAGTGAACGTGTCTGTGTGTGTGTGTATGTGTGTGTACATTTCCCTATGCAATAACTGTCAATTTTTAGTCTACAGACTCGAAATTTGATATACAGGGTACTGAGATTTGGGAAAATCTATGTGATCAGGTTTCGGCCAGAAATTTGGCTGTTAAGGGGGTCAAAGTTAAAAAATTTGACCTTTGAGAACTCTACCAAACTCCTCCGACAATTTTGGTTTTAGACACTTGAAATTTTAGATATAGGTTCCTTGGACATGGATCTAACTTAATAACTTGATTTGAGCCCAAAACAATAAATGTTAAGGGGGGTCATAATAGGGGTCAAAGCTAAAAAAATTGACCGTTTTTTTTTTTTTGTTTTTGTTCAGCATACACCTCCAAACACCCGGGCAATGCCGGGGCGAAATGCTAGTGTATACATATATATATATATATATATATATATATATATATATATATATATATAATTATTTACTATAATAATTATTAAATACCTACAGACACTAATGTTTCATCCTTTCAGGAATCATCAGTGCAGGCTGTCATGATTAACACCATAAAGATCTGAGCCTTGCAACAGAAGCCATCTCTGACTCCATTAACAAGTACCTAATCCATTCGGCTACCATTAACCGTAAGAAATACCGTTGAAATCTAAACTTTGGATGGTCTTAGTAATACATATGGTTCTTTGATTTGCGTGCACCTCATAAATAACCAAGCACCATGAATTTCAGAACTGACATGTTTACGATCTTGAGTAAGTCGCACTCACCCTTTCATCTAAAAATTCTAGAAACTATTTTTATTAAGTCCTTGAGACCTCCTCTTTACAAGCAAAAAGAAAATCTTTTAGGGCGTCATTTGATTTTTATGTAAGTTTTTTCCCCCTGTTTCTTCTTTTTTTTTTTTTTTTTTTTTTAAATTTTTCTCTCCCGTGCCATATTCATGACAATTTTTTTTTTTTTTTTTAATTTGTAATTTTCCTTAATTTAGCTCTGTTGAGCGAGACACGAGACCTGGTTAGCTAGCCTTTGTTTTCATTTTTTTTTAATCATCATGTTAATTGGTCCATATTTAGCCATAATTAAATTTTGTACCCCAAAAAGTATTTTCAAATATATAATGTGGGGATGATTAATCGAAATCGGATCTTTTGGGGATATTGAAAAAAAAAATTGTGGTATTTTTCTAATGCCAAAAACGATTCTTTTGTCTTTTCTTATTTGATTTTTTGGTTAAAAAAAAAAAATATTTCGCTGCTGGTAAGAAATGATAAAATAATAATTGATTTTAAACTACCAGTAAAACTAAAATCTATAGGTCACCGCCCCGCCCCGCCCCCATAAGTGTATTTTTACGTTTGAGAAAATATCTGCACATTCAACGTGTTTTTACGATAATCAGGTAAAAATAACAAAAATATCACAACTCTATAGTTAAATATTTATAAAGACTCAGAAATAATTGTATCAGAATAGGGAAAAATATTGGAATCGTCCCATCACTAGTATATCTATCTTGAGTGTGATTTTCACAAAAAAAAAAAAAACTGTTGAACAGATCCATTTTTCAAGTATTTCAGAGAATTAAATAACTTGCAAGAGAAATCCTTCTAGATGGAGGTAATTTTTACTTTTTATCACATACAGCGTTCCCCTTTTTGGGGAGCTGGATTTCTCCCACCTTCAAAAATGACCTTGTCTCTTTGCTCTCCCGAGAAGGCAAATCAATAGGTACGCACACGTACACACACATATGTACATCCGATTGAGCTCCATGAAATTAAGAACAAAAATGGCCAAGATTTATATAAAAAAAAAAAAAAAACAAAAAAAACATGGTTCCATGTTCTTAAATGTAACATGAAAAAAGGCCACCTGAAGAAGGCCAGAGAATGCAACGGCCGAAACATTATGCACATAAACATGAAACCTATAAATAACTAGCTGGACGCCCGGTGTTGCCCGGCTGTATAATATGCTTAAAATATATGTTTGCAGGAAGGTGTCAACGTCTTCCTACATACAGTGTCTGGAATTCCCAAATTGGTTGCCCATCTAGTACTGCCCAGGCTCAGCGTTGCTTAACTTCAATTATCTAACGGGAACCAGTGTGTCTATGTGATTATAGTGTATACTCAGTCGTAAAGTAGGTGATGCCTTTTTCTCTTCCCTGCAGCCTCTTTCGCACAGAAGAGATGTTGCGAGTCTGTCTCTGCTCTATCGTTACTCTCATGGCAAGTGCTCGTCTGAGCTCCAATCTATGATTCCCCTGGTCAAACTTTCACAAAAAACACTCGACTAGCTAAAACCATCAACAATTTCTCCCAGTTGCTATCTGTGCATAAATCTAAACACAGATTCCATAAACAGAGCTTTTCTAGAACTGCCTGCTTTCTGGCTCATTACAATATGGTATAGAGCTTCATTTTCAATTGAAGCGATTTCAACAGAATTATATTTTTTAAGTCTTGATGATTTTATTTTTATTAATTTGTTTATTTCGTCGCTATTTACGTATTATATCGATTCAATTTTATTTACTAACGGGACCTGTGGAAATTCCACAGCGGACTCTTTCACATGTAATATATGTATGTTGGCATTCTGGAGATGTTCAGCATAAAATTGAGACGCTCTGATATTATTGTAGCTCTTTTGTTAAAACTGAACAGTATTCATTTAAGCTAGCAGGGATACCCAACGTAACCCAGTCATAAAATATGCTTGAATAGAATATTTTAATTATTATAAAGTCAATTTTCTATTGGTTCTTATATATTATATAGCTGTGATTTCAAAAATTAAAATATATATATATATATACACATGACTTGGGTTCATCAACTTGAATCAAAACCAAAACTTATGAAAAAAAAATTATACATATATATATATATATATATATATATATATATATATATATAGAGAGAGAGAGAGAGAGAGATAGAGAGAGAGTTCCTTCAGCTATAATCGAAACCGAAAACTTATGAATTCTTGGTAAAATTATTTCTTACAAGAAATGGAAGGTCATAACAATTAAATGACAGTCACTCGGATGTAAGCATGGCACACAAAGTAAATAACACACACGCTAACCTATTAATATATAAATCATTTCCTGCTGTTTACAAACAAAGGAATCAACAGGTGAAAATCTGATCCATAAAGATCCGTACTAGCTCCGCAGAAAAGCACTCATAGCAACTCAGTGGTTGTATTGGAAATACTTTCGGCTGAATCATCAAAAGGCTTCTTTATCGGTCAGATTATTGAGCAATGGAAAAAACTGCTGGAGCTGCAGACAACCTGCATCATCCAAACAGTTCAAGGTAGCACTGGTTGCATCGTGGCCGTGGTCTTTCCATGATCATTTAAGTGAATTATGAATGACAGGGTTAAGGTTATATCTATACTCCTATAAATTTCTTGTGTGTGTATTAATATTCATATTTAAAAAAAAGAAACCCTTATTTTTATTTATTTGAAAAGAAAATACAACTTTATTATACATGGATCGTGGAATTGCATTCATTTGCAAAAGATCTAGCTAATTTGCATATTCTTTTAAAAACATTCATTTTAATTAATTCCGTTAGTTTTTTCGGTTTTCTTAAGGGATGATCATCTTTAGTTAACTATTACATGTAATTATATTCATGCAGGTATTCTACATACATATGTCATATTTGGGTAAAAAGTTATAGTCAACACAAACCTCTTATATATATATATATATATATATATATATATATATATATATATATATAATAAAAATTACAATAAGTTTACCAAGGTAATCAAAATGGTAAACTTAAAATATATTATAAATATTAAAGAGATAATATTTACAAGTAAAATAGACTCAGCCAGATGTAAAAGCTCAATAAAACCGAAAAGGAAATAGAGCTTATAATATGAACAAATGATTAATAAAACATGTTAAAAGTCGTCTTGAAAAAGAGTTTAAAACATATTTAATTTTAAAAAAGGAAGCACAAGATAAGTGGATAGTCCTTAATCCACGGAGTTTCGAAGAAATACTCTTGTTCTCATCAGAGGGCAGGAATTAGCAAAATGCAGGATCGGATTTTGCATATAAAAGTATTTAATGAAACTACAAGTAAGTCACAGATCTTACTTGGTTAAAAAAAAGGGTGAGGTAAGGGGAACAGGAGGCAAAAGAAAAATGATAAAAAGATTTCACATGAATGGACAGTCCGGTGAAGGGTAAAAATCCAAAACGGTCGAATTTAAAATTTCAATCCAATGGGTAAATTCCAAATGGTCCAAAATAATCCTAAAGGCAGAGATTAAGGACTATCCACTTATCTTGTGTTTCCTTTTTTAAAATTAAATATGTTTTAAACTCTTTTTCAAGATGTCTTTTAACATGTTTTATTAATAATTGGTTCATATATATATATATATATATATATATATATATATGCGTATATGTTCAAAAGATTTTGCCTAACAAATTCCTTCGTCAATTTTTGGTCATAAAACTTCATATATAGAGTATTCGAACCCATGCAAAACTTTATATTTAGGTTTTAGCCGCGGCCTGCTATAGTATAATTCTAACCCCCCTCATTCATAATTCGTTTTTACATAGCTTTTATGTAGCTACTAGCAGGGATACCCGATGTTGCCCGGAGTAAAACCATAACATATTTCCATTAAAACTTCTATATTTCTACCTCTCTCTATTCGTTTATCTTTTTCTCTTTCCCTCTCCTGCTTCCCTTCCTCACACCAAACCCCTTTGTTTTCTCTAACCTGTCCATTCCTTTTAGCTAGACACACACAGACACACAACTATTTTATATATAAAAATTCTCAAGGAACAAATTGCCATTTTATTTCTCAATCAGTACATAAAAACGCCCCTCCCCCTCGAGGAAACCTAAGTCAGTAGACCACCTTCAAAAATTAATTTTTTTTTTTTTTTTTTAAATTTAAGATATTATTCATCCAGAGCAATGCCAATCAAAACTATATCAACTTTGTGAGCGTTTTATATCAATTTAAGGAATCGGTTTTGGCATCATAAAGAAGCTCAAATTTTTCTGATTCCGATACCACTAAAAGCTCTGATTTTCCCGATTCCGATTAATCGTCTCAGCACTAGTAGAAACATTAGATTTGTAGTATAAATCAACGTGACAAAATGAACTACTATAAAATTGGAAATAAAGCAAATCTATGCACAACAGAGTAAGATTTTTTTTTTTTTAGGTCCTTACATCAAGTGGCTTCATGCCTTGTCTGGAGCGATTTCCATAAAAAAAAAAGATTGTTACAGAAATCGATTTGTTAACAGTTAAAAAGTTCAAATTAGTTTGAATAAGAATTAAATTTTTAAAAGACTTTCCTGACACCATTGAACCCCTTCTGCCGGATTCCATCTGGCACTACTATCGCTCAATTAGCGATTTCTATTATTGCTTACCAAGGATACAATAGAAAACAAAGACCTATACCAAGAGCAAACAACTTTTTACGAATACAAGAATAGTAATATTTTTGAATTAAGCATTTATTTAGACCATTGTTGAGTCAGTAATCATGCTGAATATCCACAAACAATAAAGTTGACTTCTTGGCCTTCGGGACAAGATCAAAGTGTAGTATCTGCACTTCTATTTCTTGTTCTCTTTCGGTGGAGGAGAAATCCTTCACGACTGAGATAATTTTTATTTTTGTACCTTTTCTCCACGTTAAAAAACGACCCTGATGTCTAACTCTGTCCCGTGGGGAGGCATAGTAAATAGGGATTCTTCGGATTACTGTTTTCATTTTGAGTGTCATTTTCACAACGCTTCAGTTGATGTAACCTTTAACCTTCTTTATTTTACTGAACTCTGAAATCTTTCCGTTGACCTCGGGAATCTGCACAAAATTTCGAATGCAACTCTTGCCTGACGCACATGAGTGGGGCTCCATCACGAAATACGCATCAGCGCCGATGTTTGTACGCAGCGCATTCGAAGGAGCATTCATTATTCTGTAAAGGAAAGAATTTTGGCATGTGTGGCCTTCTTTTTTTTTAATTTTGACTTGAACTTTGTGCTTTTCGGATTATTTTGTTATGTTTTTTTTTATGGATATTTTTTTGGTCGGAGATTATAGGTAATTATTAACAGGAAAATTGGTGCAAGTCCAGATTATCCCTTGTAGCAGTAAACAAAAATAAACAAAAACCTTTATCGTGTACCTACCTGTCAAGGAATGTGCTCGGTGCTTTTTCTCTTATCGAAAAACAGTGAAATTATATTTGGTGTTAGTGCACATTGATCTGCGCTATTTTTTAAATAGTATTTTCAAGTTTAATGTTTAATTAAAGTTTTACAATAGGTTTTTATTAAATTGTTAGGTGAAAGTACAGAATAGGTACAGAACACCCTCCCGTTCCCATGTTAAGAATGGCTTTCTAAATAATGTCATTATTCCAGCACGAATTAATAAGTGCATAAGTACCTTTCATTTTCTTGAATAAAAAGAAACCTACTCGACGAGGTTTTTGTTTATCGCCACATGTGCTAATTTGGACTTGCACCAACTTTCTTGTTAATAATTTCCTATAATTATAGTCTCCGGTCCCCAAAAAATATCCATTAGAAAAAAAAAAAAAAAATTAAATAATCAGAAAAGCGCAAAGTTCAAGCCAAAATAATAATAATAATAATAATAATAATAATAATAATAATAATAATAATAAAAAACAAGGCCAAACACGCCAAAATTCTTTCCTTTCCAGAATAATGACAGCTCCCTCGAACATGTTGCGTGTACGTCCACCCAACCCTTTATTTAATTCAAGGGGGTAACTTACTCTCATTCTATCAGCCGTGACTGGATGGAACTCCTAAGTAATTAGCAATTATATTGTCAATTACCCACACTAAGGATTGAACCTCCCACCTTCAGAAGAAGGTGTCTTTTACAACTGTAATTTTCCAAATACTCTAACCACTGCACAGTGGTTCAAATTCGACAGAAAGATTCCAGAGTCCGAAAAAATATACCCGAAGAAGGTCGGAGATTACATCAATCAAAACACTGTAAAAATGGCACTCAAGATAAAAACAGTAGTCCGAGAAATCCAAATAACCAATACTTATCTGTAAAATTCAAAAACTTAAAGATGTGTTACCTTATTTTAGAAATTAAAAAATGAGATTAACGATAATATAGGGTTCATGGTTTAAAGCAGAAATACATAGAATTCACAGTTTCTGGGCCAATCGAGAGTGCAAGATATTGCATAATAAACCTTTTAAAACAATTTTTTTAAATTCCGAAAAATACAGAGAAACGGTAAAGAAAGAAAAAAAAAAAAAAAAAAAAAAAGGCAAAACGAAAAAAAATCCCGAAAAACTTAAAAGAATTATAATCAAAACTAGAAACTTACCAGTACTAAAAAATAAAGTCCACAAACTCAGGTGTATAACATTTCTATTCTTTGTTTTTTTTTTTGTTTTTTGTTGTTCTAGTAGTAGACAGACACATAAGAATGGAAAAGTAACTTCGCTTTGGTAAAAATATCTAAAGTTTAATGTATTTAATTCTAAGTAAAATGAAAATTATTTGTATTTTGTGATTAATACAGAAAAGACATTATTTATACACCAAAGAAGGAACTCTTAAATTAGCATATGGTATTTACTAACAATTATTTCGGTGTTTACTTAAAGTGTTAGACGGAATGCTGTCATTTGTACTTTATAATAACTAAAAATCAAATCTAAACAAACTGCAATCTATCTCTTTTGTATATATATATATTATATATATATATATATATATATATATATATATATATATATATACACACACACACACACAAAGATGCGTATGACCTATATCTATCTATCTATCTATTTATAACATACAAAAGATTTATCCAATCAAAACAGAGCAGTAATGACACAGGACTATCGGATTTTGACCTTTAAATATTTCGGCCATCTTTTTTGATGAACAATCAAAGGAATTAATTCCAAAGCAAATAAAACGAGTTGTTTATATATATATATATATATATATATATATATATATATATATATATATATACATATACACACACATAAAGGTAGCTTGATTTCTCTAATCTTTCTCTTAACAACTAACTGACACCACAAGACAAAATGCAATTGTTTTTTTTTTACCAAGATGGTGCTGCATGCCACACATCTCACAGATCACTGACACGAGTTCACGGCATGTTTATGGAAGAGCGAACAATAACAGACAATTCTCACCTGGAACCGTAGAGATTCAACGTCTCTATCAACTGTGCAAACTGAAGATAGGGGTTTCAATCCTACCCAAAGCCAGCCAGAGGCTTACTTGGCCAAAACGTGTTGAGACGACAATAACTGCAGAAAGCAGTAATTGTAGTGAATGCAGTCAGGAGATTCAGAGTTCTTATCCCGTCGCGGTTACCACCTGACGAAGGCCAGAAGAATAGTTGGCCGAAACGTCGTGAAACAACTAAGAAAAGATGAGGATAATCGTCCGCAATAAATAAAATAAATTAATACTCAATATATAGATGTACATAATACTTTCATAAGTATGTTTTAACTTAAATAGGGATGATATAATAAAATTGTGGGGTCTGCATTCGCGCCTGCTCTCCATAGAATGGAAATAGGCACAAACTTTAATAAAGACTTTTCATATCTATCTGCGTAAGTATACTTTGATAATTATGTTTCAGCTTGAAGAAATATGGTATAATAAAATTATGGGGTGTTCATTCGCACCTGACCTCCATAGAATGGAAATATGTCACAAAGTTTAACAATGTTTTTTAATATAGATCCACAGAATATTGTGATAAGTGTTTCAGTGTGAACAGGTATGGTATAATAAATTATGGGGTTTATCTATTTTATTTTTACTTTCATCAAATTTTGCTTTGGTTTTGATACCCTCAAATTCAATGCTATCTCTTTACAACCCTTCCTTTTCATAACCTATCATACTTTCATAAATCAGAGTCCATTTTCTGTAGACTGTTTTTGAACCCAGTCAACGACGGGTACTTTTGCTAGAATATATATATATATATATATATATATATATATATATATATATATATATATACACACACACACGCGCTCAGGGTGGAACAATAAAAAAGATGACATGATTCCATTTCCATTTGATGAAAACCGGTTTTCTTTTTTGTTGCAGACCATCTACTAGTTGGCCAGTTGTGTACAAATCCCAAGAGTAGTAGGAGCCTTCTATTATGTCTGACACAATGTTCAATGAGTGAGATCAGAGATGCGCCATTGTACAACTCATGCTCTTTACTGATTTAAGTTATAATATAATCATTACCAGCACTCTCAAAATGCATCGCTAGATTACCATGAATAACAGAGACACACGCATGGTGATGAAAACAAACTTTCTGGCCACGGTTATGGTCTTCTGTGTGGTTTGAAGTCAGCTTGAAAGTCGACACCAAAGTGTACCTGGATATACTGAAGATTATGGTGATCCCCTGGTGCAATGAGGTGACCACTAGCAGACCCTGGGTGTGCCAGCAGGACTCAGCGCTGAACCACAAATTCAAAGAGACCCAGGCTTGGCTTTAGAAATAGTGCTACGACTTTGTACCTTCTCTCACTGGCCTTTCCCCGAACTGAGCCTGCTAGATTACTTTGCTTGGTCATACGTCGAGAACACCAACATTATCTCCTACAACACCAAAGCCATCCTGATCGCCTCCATCTGCAGAGTATTCGACAAGCTCCTGTCTGCGCTTGAGAAAAAGCATGCTCCCATTTCCCGACCCATATCGAGTCAGTGATTCTGGCTGAAAGCGGCTACATTGAATATATGTAAGTTCTATTACATTATCAAGTTACCAGAGTTGATTTTTTTCGATAAAAGTGTTAAAGTAAAGCTGTAGTATTGCTTTCTTTAGGGTGACACTTATCGTTCCACCCTATATACTTGACGACTTTTCTTTAAGCTCCAAATTATACCCTGACATTGATATCTATATTTATATTTCTGTTTTCCCATTACCGATACATTTTTAACAGATGCACTTCAGATTTTTCCTGTTCTCAGAACAAGAAAAATCTAAAGTGCATTTTTATGATTCCAAGTTCAAATGAACAGCTACAGCAGGAATTGGAATACACTCTACTAAAGCCTGATTGTCACAGCTGGTGAAATTTCAAAAATGCAATCTGGATGTCAGGACACTTTAGAACAACGACATGCAATAAAACTGTTTTAAACTTGGAAAAAATGTAACAAAAACATAAAGAATGCTTCAAACGGCTTTTGGATCATCTTGCATGAATCAAACTATTTTAAATGGCATAAGAGATTCAAGAAAGACCGGGAGTCTGTGAGGGATAAGAGGTGTGGGAGGAGTAAGGAAGTCAGAATATCAGAGTTGATTGGCCAAATAAAGAATTTCATAGATAAGGACCGTTGTGTGTCTATAGAAACAATAAGTGCACAGTTTGATGTCAGTGTGGGAAATGTACACAAAATTATTCATGAGGAACTGAAGATGTGGAAGATTTACACGAATGCATCAGTCCACAACTCCATCCTTATCACAGACTATTTGACCAAAATGAGCATCAAGACAATTCCTCACCCTCCCTATAGTCCAAACCTTGTTCCTTGTGACTTTTGGTTATTGATTAAGCTTAAGGAAAACCTAAAAGGTTGTCATTATGAGACAAAAGAGGCTGTAACACAAGAGGACTTCATGGGACCTTCCAGAAGTTGTCGGAATGGTACAACAAGTGCATTGCAGCCGGAGGAGATTACTTCGAAGTGTACTATCAATAAAAGTTCTAATACGAAAAAGTCACGAAACTTATTGAAGGCACCATATATATGTATATATATTTTTTTTTTTTACATAGTAGCCATCATTTATCAAGGCCCGGAAGCCACTCGGGGATAAGGGTTATTGCGTGTACAGTAATCAATGGGATAATATTGCGTTAATCATTAGTAATGGAGATCTGATAAAGTGTCTTACTTAATGGGGTGGTTTACCAGGAATTTGTTTATGTTGGACTTGAAGACATCCTAGTTGTAATCAGGTGGGAAACAGGCAAACGGAAGAGAGTTCCACAGGCGTGCACCTCTAAGAAAGAAGCTTTTTTAATGGAATCTACGGTTTGATTATATATATATATATATATATATATATATATATATATATGAGAATAATGGAAATAGTATTCCGACAAAATAGAGAAATAAAAAGAACAAACCGAGTTATGTGTTCATCAACGTTTCGTCTTTATTTCGAGACTTCCTCTGGATGAATGAGATTAAGACGTTATTAAAAATCCCCCTCTCTTTAACAACGCAAGCTCCCCCTCCTATTTTTGAATTTCCAACGTCTTTTTTCGTTTCTGAAATAGAACAGCATCACATTTTGCACATGAAATA
Organism: Euprymna scolopes; assembly: GCF_053919585.1. Classification (NCBI taxonomy): domain Eukaryota; kingdom Metazoa; phylum Mollusca; class Cephalopoda; order Sepiida; family Sepiolidae; genus Euprymna; species Euprymna scolopes. The sequence continues at coordinate 13,920,242 of NC_136526.1, forward strand.
TTTTCAAATATTTGTACTGGTGTTTTTGTTTTCTTAATCTCATTGATCCAGAGGAAGTCTCGAAATAAAGACGAAGCGTTGATGAACACATAACTCGATTTGTTCCTTTTTATTTCTCTCTCTCTCTCTCTATATATATATATACACACACACACACACACACACACACACACACACACACACACACACACACACACACACACACAGGGACGTTCCAAAAGTAATGCGTCCTACTCTTATTTCACTCAAATAGATCAAAGTAGATTGCAAATTGCCTTATATGAATTTATTCACTCATGACAAAGTTTTATCTTTCTGTTGCAGATATTGACGGTGTGAGACAAGAAAGAAATCTGTCATGTACGTGAACCAGAAGCAGGAATGCGTCATTGAATTCCTGGCAAAAGTGCATTTGAGAATTTGAAGCGACCATGTTGTAGTCTGCAGGGAGTCAACCCAAATTGATTGAATTAAAGTAATAAAAAAATAGATAAATTAATCCTGAACTGACTGTTCCCATTTTTTGACCTATATGAACTGAAAATCATTTTATAAACATCTTCATATTTTAGAAGAAATAATTTCAACGGAATTTAACACAAAGGATATGTTTACGCTCACGCGGTAATCATTTGAATTTTTATTCAACAAAGAAAAACAAACAAATAAACAAAATCAACAATACTTTTCACTAGGGTGCACTATTGTGTTTATCTGTGGAGACGGGAAGAGGGGTACATGGACTTTATCTATTTTCAAAATTGACCGTGAGTCTAACTACTTCGTGGGGTGGCAAGTAAATCGGCACTTCAAACACAACCAAGTTCAACTTAACACATCTGTCAAAGGTAAGCGTCACTGCATTGAACACACATGATAGACTTCAAAAGAGACGAAAAAAAAAATCATTTCAAATATAGATTTCAATTGTATCGGTTGACCTTTATTTCTTGGAGGGGAGGAGGAGGAGGGAAGAGTCGCTCTGGTAACTAAATGAATAAATGGTTTGTTTTCATTCAGAAATCCAATATTACTGTTTTGGGAGAGGGAGCGGGATGGAGAGGGAGAGCGGGGGAGTATAAAAAGGAAAGTTTTATCTTTGAAATTTAAAATGTATTTCATTTGATGCTACTTTTATAATTCTTTTTTTTTTTTTTTAAAATCTTTTTTCTATTTTTCTACGTTCCTATTTTAATGTTTTTTTTTTTAAATTTTCATCTATTTTTTTTTATTAACTTCTATTTTCCCCCCACGCGCGTGCAAAATCAACAGAGATCCAGAGATTAGACCATTCCTGTAATAACCTGATCCCTGCTGATTGCTGTGTTCTGCTGGTTCTGTGCAGTGCTAGGAGGTCCACCCTTCCAAACTTTACTTTCTCTCTTTGAGAAAGAGTTAGCTTATTGTTAATTGCCTAAGGCACCTTTACCGAAGAATGCCGGCGGGGATGCCCAGGCACTTTTTGCTGCTCAGAGTCCCCCTCCTCAGAGGCGCTGACCTCTCAATCCCACTTTCGGGCCTTGGTGTCACAGTTCTTGCAGTGGGAGAGAACTAAACATACCTTTCGTTAATTCTTTTAATTCAGACATATACAAAAACTGACAGAGTCGTTGGATGTAACGGTGATGACGATAATGGAAAGCGGATTATTTAATACACGCATACACTTACTTGTGGATATTGATAAAGAAGAAATATATTTTATTTCATTATAATTTACGTTGATATAAACGCCCATAAAAAAAACACACTAACTGTCGTTTAGAATATAAAAATATCTCGAAAAATGTCAGAAATGACGCCTTTTGGAGATTTGACAACTTTCATCTAAATAGGCCACCCTTGTTAAGAAAAGCAGTTAAACGAATACTGAGTGGTCAAATTTTATTGGTGGGTCACCCGAAATATAAGCCAGATATTAGGAGTTTCTTAGGATAAGGAAAAAGAAGATGGTGAATACAAATTCAAGTGTCTATTAATTATTGTTCAGGAATTTGATTATCCCCCCAAAAATAATCAATTTATTTATTTTTTTTAATCATACAAAAAAAAAACAAAAAAAAACCTTGCTTATGCAAATGAAATAAGATGGGTGATGGTGAAAGGTAGAGACTGAATGGAGTGAAGGCAATG
>NC_136526.1:13932374-13999874 GCF_053919585.1 Euprymna scolopes
TTCTCTAGTCCCTTTTGGTTTCAACAATGAAAATATTTACTTATTAGCAGGGTGTCGCCCAGGACTTTAATTGCTATAAAGTATATGTGAATTAGGAGAAAAAGAAAAAAAAAGAAAAGAAAACTGGCCTTTGGGCAGAGATCAAAGTGTAGTATCTAGTAGTTGGCCATGTGCCTAAGTTTTTTGTTCACCGTTAATTTTACTGTATTTTTTTAACATGAATAAAAGATTTAATATCTCAAAGTGTAGTATCTGTTCTCTGATACATACACAGCGATAGTCAGTGTTGTTCTGGCGACACATTCTCGTGGCCGGCGAGCTTGTTGGGTAGCGTTCTGTCCGCACCCCCACTTTGTCTGTCTTTCTCTGCTCTCCCCCCTCCCCCACGGGGGGGGATCCGAGCTGATAATTTACGACCTTCCCGCGAGGGAGGGTCGGAAACACTTTCTCTCTTCCCTCCACTAACTTCCCACTCCCTCTCTCAGTTCTATCTCCCCTCTTGCCGCCTTTGGCGCCACTTCTTTTTGGCGCCAAAGTCGGCTCCCAATTTGGACGTCGACTCCACGTCACTCATTTTGGTGAATTATACAGGGAAGAGAGAGCTTCTTTCAAAAATGGACACCCCCAGCCCGGGGACCACCAATACCGATACCCCCAGCCAGGGGGCTACCACAAGAAAAACTGCTCCCCAAGAGGACGACTCCCCAACAGGGGAAGCAAAAAGCAACGGGGCATACCGCCCGGACACTAAACCAAAGGACGCCCCTCAGAAAGGAGAAAACTCACCAGCAGCTCCCCAAGAGGGCGACTCCCCACAAAGGGGAGGAAAAACAATGTTGGACGGGGCATCCCGTTCCGACAACAAAAATCAAGAGGCAGTAGCCCCAAAGGACGATAAGGGAGACAGTGCTCCCCAAGAGGGCGACTCCCCACAAAGGGGAGAAAAAACAATGTTGGACAGGGCATCCCGCTCTGACAACAAAAATCAAGAGGCAGTAGCCCCAAAGAACGATAAGAGAGACAGTGCTCCCCAGGAGGGCTACTGCCCCAAAAGGGGAGCAAATCAAGAAAACGAGGGGGCATACAGCCTAAACCTCCCCAAAACAAAAGGGGCAAAAGCTCCCAAAGACAATAAAGAGGACAATGCTCCCCAGGAGGCCGACTCCCCAAAAAGGGAAGTATTTCCTGGAAGAAGTATAGAGCAGGGAGAGTCGGTCCCAAAGGAAAGCGGAAAGGAAAATGCCCCTCAAAATAGCAACCCTTCCGCCAAGGAACAGCAAAAACAGTCCAACCTCACCAAAGATCCAACACCAACAAGAGGGTCGGCATGGGGGAAGACTGTAGAGAAGCAACTGTCCCCTCAAGAGTATAGAGACTTGTACTTGACCAAGTACAGACAATACATAGAGGGGGCAGAAATTAAACCAGTGCCAGGCGCTTGGGAGGCAATCGAAGACAGAGTGCTCTCCCTCATCATCTCGGATATGCCGGAAAACCGCCTCCTAGGGATGAAAAAGGAAGACATGGCAGGGCTCCTACACAAGCTAAACATCCCGGTATTATACCTGTACCAGAGGAGCTACGCCATGTGGGACATCCTCCTACCCACCAAGGAAGATGCGGAGAGACTCTCCCTACAGGAAATTAAGTATGGGAGAACAAAACTAAAGCCCGAATACCAGGGCAGGACAAGGACCCGGGTGCAGGTATTCAATGTACCTATGCAAATATCAGCAGAAATCCTGGGATCCTTCTTCACACAGTTCGGCGAGGTGGAAAAAATAACCCCAGTGCGGTCGAAAACCGGCATGCACTTGGGCAGCTACACTGTGGCCATGAGGCTAAAGAAAGAAGGCTTCCAGGCGATACCAGCACAGCTGACATTTAAGGAGGCAACTATGACAGTAGTAGTGGAGGGGCGTCGTCCGCACTGCTGGTTTTGCCAAAAACAGGGTCACATGGCCAAGAGCTGCCCTCAAAGGTCAAATCCTACTCAAGTGACACTAAAGGCGGTCCCAACCTCTGAGACAGCACCAGTGTCCAAACAGGCTGTCACAACTCCTGCAACCAGAGCACCAACCCCAGCACCGAGGAAACCCAAAACTGTGCAGGAGCCCAAAGGGGAGGAATGGATCACGGTAATGAGGCGGAAACGGAAGCCCACAATCCCATCTGCCACCGTCCCACAACCAACCCAACAACCGAGGCAGCAACAACAACAGCAGCCTCCACAACAGCCGCAGCAACAGCCATGGCAGCAGACACAGCAGCAGCAGCCAAACCAGCCGTTGAACCAGCCGCAGCAACAACATCAGCTGCCGCGGCCAATTCCACAACCAATGCCACGAAAACAGCAGCAACAACAAAAACAGCAGCAGCAGCAACAGCCAGAACAGCAGCAACAAAAACGGCTGCAGCAACCAGAAAAGCAACAGCATCAACCGGAGAAACAACAATTAGAGGAGCAGCAACAACCAACGGTCCCCACACCAATTGAGACGGGGATCAAGCGAAGAAAACACTGCTCCTCTGAGGATGAATCTGCTAGTGAGAGGGAGAGGAACTCAACCTCACCACTCCCCGGTTCATTCAAAAGAATAAAAAAGAAAAGGAAAGGGGAAGAAAAGGCAGCCCCCACTCCCTGTGAGCATACACCACCTCTAACAACAACACAACCCACTTCCACCCCCATACCACATACTGCACCAACACTAGACACCGCACTAACACCAACACCAACATCAGACACCGCACCAACACCAACACCAACATCAGACACCGCACCAACACCAGACACTGCACCAACACCAGACACTGCACCAACACCAGACACTGCACCAACACCAGACACTGCACCAACACCAGACACTGCACCAACACCAACACCAGACACCGCACCAACACCAACACCAGACATCACACCAACACCAGACACCGCACCAACACCAACACCAGACACCACACAGACACTCGTCCCCACACCAATGCAAATTGAGCCGCCATCCCAGAAAGAAAAGAATGAACCCGGGAGGGGGAGAGACCCTTCAGATTCTCCCACTTACGGACTCACTCCAACAGGGACTCTCGCCCTCGAAACGAGAGAGGAACTTTGTTCTGTAGACCCCCTGTCTGTGGCAATGGGCGTACCACACCGGCAGAGAAAAAATTTAAAACCTCTGCTGGACTGCCAACAGATAGGGGGAAAAGACGTTAATGTCCCCTCTAATTTCCCGGACGCCCCACGGCTAACAACTTTCGTCAGGCTTCCTGAGGCCTGCAAAACCAACGTGTGGACAATGCTGGAAGCCGCTGAAGGGGCTGGTCCGGGAATTGAACTGATTAGGAAAAATGACCCTTCCCTTGAGGAACTCGCAAAACAATGCAAGGGAAGGGTCCCAGTGTTGGTCCATCCGTCACTCTATAGGGCCCTTAAATTGACTTACCCTTTGGATGTCGGCGGCATTGTGAGAGAAGGTCAGGACATGAAAAACCTGACCACCTTGAGCATTGCACACAACGTCGGTGTCCTTTCCCCGGCTGACTTCGGAGCTGAGTGTAACACACCTTAAGGTAGGTACCATGGCTTTGAATTTGGCTAGTCTGAATGCGAGGGGCTTGAGATCATCGGGCCGGGCGGCTCGCCTCCGGCACGACCTCTTGTCCCTGGGAGTGGATGTCGCTGCGATTCAGGAGACGCATTTCGTTTCCTCTGTGGACTGTCAGGTGCTGGCCCGAGACTTTGAGGTTTTCTCAGCATATGGCAGCCCGCGGGGGAAGGGAGTTTCCGTGCTGGTTAAACGTACCCTGTCGGCGACGGTCGACGTTGTCCATAGAGATGCAGTGGGTAGGCTGGTTGTGGCCGATGTTGCCGTAAAAGATTCTGTGTTTCGGGTGATTGCGGTTCATGCGCCCAGCACCGCTCGTGAGAGGGTCTCATTCTTCAGTCAGCTTGACGCGTTTGTAGATTGTCGGAAGCGGGTAGTGCTAATGGGGGATTGGAATTCCATCTTAGACCCCGACATAGATAAGGTAGGAGGCGGAGCTAGAGGATCGGAGAGGTGCGAGTCCAGCCTGGCTGATCTGATGGCTAGATGCGGTCTGGTCGACAGGTTTCGGGTCGAGCATCCAGGGCGGGAGATGTGGACGTGGACCAATAGTGTTTCCTCCTATCCAAATACTTATTTGGACAGGATGTTAGTTAGGAGAGGCGAAGTAGACTTCTTATGTTGTCCCACGTTCACTTGGCTAGGCCAGACGGACCATAAATTAGTTATGGCCCGGCTGAAGCTAGGAAATAGGCCTAAGTTAGCGGGGTACTGGAAGTTAAACACCTCCCTTCTGGAGATACAAGACTTCCAAGATCAGTTAAGAGAATTGATTAAAAAGGCACTAGTGGGGGCGGTTACCGGGAGTAAGTGGTGGTTAGGTCTCAAAGCCAAGATCAGAAGCTTCTCCGTCAAGTATGCCCAGCGCCTCGCACTAGATAAGGCCAAGACGAAGAAGAAGCTAGAGCAGAAACTAGCCCAGGCTACGGGGGAGGGTGATAGGGTTAGTCAGGAACTAGCTAAGCAGGACCTTCTACGCGAGACTAGCAAGCGTTACGAAGGCCAAGTAGTTAGAGCTAGGCTTAGAAAGATAGGCAACGAAGCAGTCAATTCTGATGCAGACGTGCGCCGTGAGGTTTCTAGGCGTGGCTCGGACAAATACATTGCAAAAATCAAACATCCGAATGGACGCACCCTGGAATCGACTCGGGAGATCTGCGAGGGGTTTCGAGAACATTTCGAGGAGCGTTTTACGCAGCAGCCCGATCTTCCGGTCCTTGAGTTTAGCGACTATTTGGCCGACTCTCCCCGCCTCGAGGCGGCTAGAGCGGCTAGTTGCGAGGGCCGGGTGACGGAGCGGGAGGTCTTTACTGCGCTGAAGCAGGTCAGCTGTGACAGATCGCCAGGACTTGATGGTCTGCCATACGAACTGTACTTGAGGCTGTCGCCCATGTTTCTGCCTCTTCTGACGGATATGTTCAACCATTGGTTTGCTCAGGGATCCATCCCAGGGCAGGTGACCAAGGGAGTGATCACATTGCTGAAGAAAGGTGACGGGCATGGAGGGGAAGAGTTAGACGACTACAGGCCCATAACTCTGCTAAACACAGAGTTGAAGATTTTGGCCAAGGTCCTGTCGAATCGGCTGCAGGTTGTTATCGACGAGTTGGTTGAACCGGAACAGAACTACGCTGTGAAGGGGAGATCGATTCAGAACAACTTGCACCTGATCCGCATGATCCTAGAGGGGGGAATAGATGACGACACGGAAGCCGCACTGATAAACTTAGATCAGTCCAAAGCTTTCGATAGGGTCGACCATCGTTTCCTGGCATCTGTCTTAGAGGCCGCCGGTTTTAAACCGGACTTTTGCAAGTGGATCTCCATAATGTATCGACAGCCCATGGCTGTCGTGCAAGTGAACGGAAAGCGCTCGAAACCCTTTGTTATCTCTCGGTCGGTTCGTCAGGGTTGTCCGCTGTCGCCCCTGCTTTATGTCCTGGCTTTGGAGCCTCTTCTCCGCAAGCTGAGACATGGGGAGGCAAATTCGGCCCTGCGCGGAATGGCTCTGCCTGGCGGCTCAGCTGCTAAGGTATCCGCGTTCGCCGATGATGTCACGATCTTCGTGTCGGGCTTCAGAGACATTGAGGTCGTGTCGGAGGCACTCACACAGTACGAAAGAATTACAGGGGCCAAGATAAACCGCAACAAGTCGGTAGGACTGCGGTTGGGCGCATGGAGTGGCAACGCAAACCTCCCTGCGCCCTTCAGCTGGACAGATGGCCCGGTCCGGATCCTCGGCGTGTGGTTCGGACCGGGTCTCCAGCTTGACAAGAATTGGTTGGAGGTACGGTCAAAGGTGGCGGCTGCAGTCAATTCGTGGCTTCCTAGGAAACTTTCCTTAAATGGTAGAGCTGAGGCGTGCGCCACTTACGTCTTTCCTCTCATCCTTTACCGACTGGCCGTACTTCCCCTGCCTGCACAACACCTAAAAGCTCTTGTCGAACTCTTGTCCTCGCTCCTTTGGGACAGAGGAAGACACTGGGTGAGCAGACAGGTCTGTATTCAACGTCCGTGTGAGGGAGGCTTGGGAATGCCGGACTTGAAGTGTCATCGAGATGCTGAGAGGCTGGCCTTCCTGAGCCACTATATGCAGGAGGACCAACCGTGGCACCCCGTGGTTACTGCCGCCTTCCCCGACCTCGTTCTCGACCCTTCCATCGAGAGCCGTCGCAGGCCGCGGGGAGAATCTGCCTACATGAAAGAGTGCCGAGCCGCGCTAAAACGACTACCAAGGTCCAGTGACCTTGTGACTGCTACCCGTAGGGAACTCCACAGGGATCTAGTGAAGGAGGCCGCTGACGACCCGCTATGCGCGCGTTTGGGGTGGCAGCAGAGTGAGATCCGCTCCGCGTGGAGCTGGGCGCCAGGTTCGAGTCATCTGAACAATTCGGAGTTCTCTCTGACCTGGCGATTGGCCCGAAATGCACTTCCACTCAACAACATACAATGCAGTTCTGGGTTTCTGGAGTCGCCTGATTGTCCCCGTTGTGGGACAACGGCTGTGGAAACTACGGATCACGCTTTCTTCGATTGCCGCGAACTCCGCCAGTACTGGTCGTATGTCAGTGGGGTGACGGCTCGCATCGATCCTGAGCATCCTCACCCAATTACTGTATCCAATGTTGTGGACAACGTGAGGCCGCCGTGGGACCGGGAAAGACAAATGGTCTACGTTACGATTCTGGCCGTGGCGAGAATGGTGATTTGGACGTCGCGTCTGCAAGGTTGCCGGGGGGTGTTGTCTTTTTCTGATCAAGATCTGATCGCGTTCTTTAAACACCAACTACGGGTGAAGATCAGATGTGATAGAAGAAGGCTGCATCGCGCGGCATTTGACAGAAGATGGATACATGTGGCAAGTCTGGGTGTACGAAGAGGAGCCAAATTTGAATACGTGTTCCCCGCCTAGGTGTGGAACGCGCAGTTCTGTAAAGTTAAATTAAACAAGTAGTCTCTCAGCTAGCTGAGTGTGTGTTCCATCCCTCCCCGATTAGGAAGCCTCCAAGATCCCCATCCCCTCTTACCTGCAATTTTTGTTTTCACCCCTTCCTCTAAATTTTACCCATCTTGGAGAAAAAGAAATACAAACTAACCTCCATCCCTTACCCACAAAATTTTCTTTTCTCCATTCACCCCCATCTAGAGGGCATCCCCACCTAGAGACTGACCCGCAGAAGCGAGGTTCCTTTTACAAACCTAGTGGAACGGGCAGTCTATCAACTAGACGGGGTTGGGAGGGTCCTACTAATCACCTTTTGTTTTTTTTTTTTTTTTTTGTTTTTTTTTTCCCCCTCCCTCGACACAAATGAATTATTGTTACCATTTTATTGTTATCTTTTTTGTTTTTACACGTCAATAAAAAATGTTTTAAAAATTGGGAGTTACTAGGACGTCCCCCAATATGAAAGGGTGAATGCGGTATTATGGTGAAAGAAGATACTAGCTGGGAGAAACTTTTGACTTTGTTTAGTTCTGGAGTGACAAGGATGACCAACGACCCCCAAAATCCCCCCTTTTGAGTTGGCCATGTGCCTAAGTTTTTTGTTCATCGTTGATTTTTTTTCTGTATTTTTTTAACATGAATAAAAGATTTAATATCTCAAAGTGTAGTATCATCTTTTTTGTATTTTTTGATATAAATAAAAAATGTTTTAAAATTAGGCTTAAGTAGGCACCCCCCTCCCACCATACACACATAAATACAAATTTAAAGGGGTAACCATGATAAAAGAGGCTGGCCGAGAGAAAAATCATTTAAAATTTACAACAGAGACGAGATGGATCAACCAACCTCACCCCCCCTTCTTTTTGAGTTGGCCTTGTGCCTAAGTTTTTGTTCATTTTCCCCATTGTATTTTTTTTCCTGTGAATAAAAAATTTAATATCTCAAAGTGTAGTATCTGTTCTTCAGATGACTTATTGTTCTCTGTCAGTGGAGGAGAAGTCCTTCACGACTGAGACAATTTTAAATTTTTCTTCCTTTTCTCCACATTAAAAAACGACCCTGGTGTCGAACTGTCCTGTGGGGAGGCATTGTAAATAGGAAATATTCATTACATTTTTCTGAAATTTTGCATAAAGTTATAACTATCCAAAGGAGGAAATGTAACATTCTCGGATTTTTGATAAAAATTCTGGTTGCATCACGGGACATAGAATCTTTTCCGACCATTAGATTTTGGTGAAAATTACCCAAAAGCAAGATCACATCGACATACATCTGGAAACGTAATATTTGACACTGGGAAAATTCTGGTTGTAGCCCCCGGGGGAGAGGGGCTAAAGGGGCCAAAATGATAAAAATGATCAAAAACAGCATTTGCCGAGGCACAAAATCTTATCCGATCATTAGATTTTGCTAAAAATTACTCAAAAGCAAGACCACAATGGATATGCATCTGGAAACGTTATATTCAACTATGTGAAAATTCTGGGGCTTAAGCCCCATGGTGTTTTAGGGATGAAAAACAAAGCTTTTGGGGCTAATTTTTATTTTTCTCCTAAAATTCAAGGCATCAGTTAGATACTCACTAGATTGGTTTTGGCTTGTTTTTTATGTAATACTAACCTGGGTGCTTGGCATTGCCCGGGTGTTTGAATGTGTAAAAAAAAAAAATTTAATTAAAAAAAAATGGTAGTAGATAGGCAGACTCGAACCAATGACGCAAAGGTAGAAAAGAAAGTGAAAGAAAACCTGACGTCTACCGGTATCCCATGACGTCACTGGAAGGGTAAAGCATTCAAATTAAACATAGTCAATCAAAAAGATGACTTGCAGAAATGACGTTTTTAATGGGAGGGAAAAGCAGCTTTTCCACAAAAAAAAAAAAAAAAAGAAGGGGGGCACTCTGGCAATATCCAAATAAACAGTAATTGTCTTAGTATGAAGGATTTTCTCTCCATTGACCAAAGGGCCAATTAAAGAACAAATATTACCCGGGTGAAGGTCAGGAATTGGCGATTGCATTCAAAGAGTTTCGCTTTATTTATAGGAAAAAGACTAATAAATAACTGACACGACAAGATGGTGGGAATTTTTTAAAACTCGATCAAAAAAAAAAAGATAGAGACAATGTCCGTTTGCAAATCTGAGATATTACAATCTAGGAAGTATGTAAAAACTTCTCCCGGAATTTAACCGATGCGAGAACCCCGACACAAAAAGCCTTTTGTGGACATACACAGACACGTGCACCCATTTTGCTGTTTATATATACGACCAAACGGGGGTACCCAGCGTTGCCTGGGTATGGTGAGGTGTATGTGTGTTTGTGGGGGGGGGTAACCAAAACAAAATGGAAAATAAAGAATAAGTGAACGTAATAATCTTGTTTAAATATTATAAAAAAAAAACAAAGAACGAAAACAGCAAAATAAAGAATAAGCGAACGATGTTAAAACTTTAAAAAAATTGGAAAACAAAAGCAAAAAGAAAACAGCGAACGTGATGGAAAAAAAATGAACGAAAAAAAAATAGCAGAAATAACCTTGTTTCAATATTAAAACTTCAAAAATAAAAAAAATAAATAAATATATATATATATATATATTTATATATGACATCTCGGCTCGAATGTGCAATCTTAAGATAATGATGCTGCTACTGAACCGACTCGTCTATGACCGCGTGAGCAAAATTAGTTTTTTTTTTTAATATTTAAACTCATCCAAGAAAGACTTTTTTGTGCATGTATATATGGCTAGATTGTCATGAAGGAATGATTTTTTGCTACCCCTCCCTGTAGAAAAGTGCCCAGTTAAAAGTGGAAGAATTAATGCTTTTAACCAATTTTTCGACATTTGTCATCCAAAATGATACCGATCTCATGAAAATCTGTCAACTCTATCGAAAGTTTTTTCAAAATATACATACATACATACATTTAAACAGACAAGTGAGATTTATATTATAGACTAGACAAGAGAGGTACTGATAAGCACGTTGTGAAGGGTTAAAAAGCGAAATAAACAGGTGCGAGGAAGTGGCGTGATGTCTGACCTAGTTTTGCGCTGCAAGCCAGATCATTCACTTTTTGAAGATGCGGCGAGCTGGTAAAAGTTGGGCAAATTAAATACACACGCGACCCCCGTTGTTAAGTCGTAGATATTATCATTTAGACGTGATATAAAAAGTTTTAAGAAGGAATCAGCCGACCAAGAAGTCCAGCGAAAAAAGCCTCTTACAGACATACACAAAAAGCGAACATACATACACACACACACACACATTTTGCCTTTTATATATATAGATGAATCAAAAGTTACGGGGTAAAACATGCCATTTTGATGATTTTTTTTTACCTCTTTTGAGCCCCCAAGAACACAACAGGAATTTTCGCAAAATTTTGTTTTGTAAAATGTAAAAAAAAGGAAAAATGTAAAAAAAAAAAAAAAAAAAGAAATGTAAAAAAAAAAAAAAAAAAGGAAAAATGTAAAAAAAAAGGAAAATGTAAAAAGGAAAAATGTAAAAAAAAAGGAAAAATGTAAAAAAAAAGGAAAAATGTAAAAAAAAAAGGAAAGATGTAAAAAAAAGGAAAATGTAAAAAAAAAGGAAAGATGTATAAAAAAGGAAAAATTTAAAAAAAAAGAAAAATGGAAAAAAAATGGAAAAATGTAAAAAAAATGGAAAAATGTAAAAAAAAGGAAAAATGTAAAAAAAAAAGATGTAAAAAAAAGGAAAAATGTAAAAAAAAGATGTAAAAAAAAAAAGGAAAGATGTAAAAAAAAAAGGAAAATGGAAAAAGGAAAAATGGAAAAAAAAGGAAAAAAAGGAAAAAATGGAAATAAAAGGAAAAAGGGGAAAAAATGGAAAAGTGGAAAAAAATGGAAAAATGGAAAAAAAAGGAAAAATGTAAAAAAAAGGAAAAATGTAAAAAAAAAGGAAAAATGGGAAAAATGGAAACAAATGGAAAAATGTAAAAAAAAAAGGAAAAATGTAAAAAAAAAGGAAAAATGGAAAAAAAAAGGAAAAATGGAAAAAAAAAAAGGAAAAATGGAAAAAATGGAAAAATTGAAAAAAATGGAAAAAATGGAAAAAAAAAATGGAAAAAATGGAAAAACAAGGAAAAAAGGAAAAAATGTAAAAAAAGGAAAAATGTAAAAAAAGGAAAATCTAATAAGAAAAATATAAAGAGAAAATGTAAAAAAAGCAAAAATGGAAAAAAATGGAAAAAAAAGGAAAAATGTAAAAAAAAAAAGGAAAAATGTAAAAAAAAAAGGAAAATATAAAAAGGAAAATATAAAGAGAAAATGTAAAATAAAATGTAAATTGTACAAAAAAAGGAAAATGTAAAAAAAAAAAAAACTACGTTCAGCCTACACACTCCTCATTTCGCAATGAAAAGGTAGAAACTACGCAAAATGAATAACACACCTGTCACCTGACAAGCCAAGAAAAAAAAATATACTCATGTGATGTCTGAAGGCAATTAGCAATTGATCTATGCCAAAGGAAAAGAGAGAAAATGGTAAAAAGCCTTCGTAATGAGGATGAGGAGAGCTTGAGTGGATGAAGCTGATTTTATTGATTCCTCAGTTTGTGAATAAATTTATTATTCAGAGTTCAAGTCTTGGTTAGACATAACCCTTTGCATCTGTTTACTGACTGTTCTATGTAGAATAAAAATGTCTACATATGTATATGTGTGCGCATATATATATATATATATATATATATATATAAAACTTAGTGAGTTAAAAGAATAAAGTTCAATTCTATAAGAGGAGACTTATCGGGATAATATAAAGCTCAACAAGTTTCATTGGAGCTTATATAAGAAAACAACAAGAATGGAAAATGAAGTCACAAAAACTATATATTGGTATGAATATGTAGACTTCATTTTCCATTTTTATTGCTTTCCAACAGATATATATATACATATGTGCGTGCGTGTGCATGAATCTATGTGCGTGCACACACACACACACACACACACACACACGTGTAGCAATGCGTGTATAGTAAATTATTAAAATATATATGGCAATTAAACTTACAGAGAATTTTCCACGTTTAGTCCTCACCACGTTAATTGACATATATATTTTCATAATTTACTATCTAGCTCTACCTGTGTATTGAGCACTGTCGAAGTAAATACTGAAAATTTACGCATAAAATGTTTTATCTCGTTATAACATGTTAATACACGAATAAATAAATAATATATATATATATGTCTATTTTCAATATTTACTTCAAAAGTGCTCAATACTTGAGTAGAGCTAAGTAGTAAGTTATGAAAATATATTTATGGTAATTCAGTTACAAAAAGGCTTCTTCATTTCGTAAACGTACACACACACACGTACATACATGCTAAATGAATCCTCTTTCTCTCATGATGGAAAAAATTAATTCCTCAAATGTCTCTTATGACAATTAAAATATAATGATACTAAACTTTATGTCTAGAATCCTTATTCAAATTTATATCAAAATCCATTACATGGATAAATCAATCAATTCGATGCACGGTAAAAATGCGAAAATGAAAATCTTATTAAGCTGGTATTGCACGAAAACATCCGCCATGATAACAAAAAGGCAATTTCTGTCAAAGGCGATCAAAGAAAAAAATGACTAAAATATACAAAGAAGTGATTAATAAATTTAGATACTCACTAGATTGGTTGGTTGTTTATGTTTTACGGCATATCAACCCTTTTCGGGTTATTTAATGCCGAATCCAAAGATTTGGAAGAAAAATTTTTAATAGAATATATTTGTTGTTTTCAAGTTGGTTTCTATTTAACCCATAGTTGGGACCCTAACAGGTACTACCACTCCGGGTCAGAGTGGACCTGGAAGCAATGGTAATTAAAGGGTGGCTCCACACTCCCCAAAGCCCGCAAACTAGGGCCTCACCACTGGATATAGTTTAAGGTCATATCCAGGACCATACTCACTAGAGCCAAGCGGCACAATATATATATTATATATTATAATTACGCTAACACACCGGTTCTTGACAGATCATCGAAGTTACACAATGCTGAGCCTGGCCAGTACCTGATGGGTGATCATCTGGGAAGGCTAGGCGCTGTATGTACTGCGCAGAGTTGTAGAAATTTCCAGGTTAGTATCTAGGGTTGTGTTCAACTCCCAGAAGGAAGATACACCCCCAAATCAAGACAGAAAGCAGCAGGGAAACCACTGTCTTTACTTGTCTTCCCCAGACAGGGCTCTACATTGCGAGTGATTTTTTTTCAAAGTGATAACTAGAAATAATGAAACGCTTATCTTTTAGTGATTGTAGTCCTTTCACTGACAATCTTCCAAAGCTCATTCAGTGAAAAATATCTGTTCAATTTTTTTTTTTTTTTAAGAAAACGAATTATCGAAACAATAAAATGTTTAATAGAACAATATACTCTTTTTTAATGAAGGTTGCTTTTTAAAAAAATATATCTGAAGAAATTCAAACGTTTATACGTTCAAATCTCAACATAAAATTCAGTGTATATTTAGAATTACACTTATTTAAAAAAAAAAAAAAAGTAATCAGAAAAATATTTATGATGTACGTACTCGTCACAGAACGAAGATGTCATATTCTAAAAATCATATGGCTTTGGCTAGTAAACAAAAATGTTTAATTGTCAAAGGTCAGCTAAAGATAAATTTGTCCGTAGAGCCCTACCATGGGTCCACATTTTGGCGAGCCCTGGTCACTGACGCTGTTAAAAACAGC
The DNA here is from genome assembly GCF_053919585.1 of Euprymna scolopes. NCBI lineage: Eukaryota > Metazoa > Mollusca > Cephalopoda > Sepiida > Sepiolidae > Euprymna > Euprymna scolopes. The sequence continues at coordinate 13,946,179 of NC_136526.1, forward strand.
AAGGTCGCTGCATACATGCCGAGCCAAACAATTTAAATTTTACTTATTAAAATCTTTTTTTTTTTCTTTTTTCTATTCTATTGTCCGATGCCATATGGACTCCATGGTTTAACAACAACAATCTGGTAATATTTATAAGCACATTTATGCTAGTTTAAAGCTGTTCAAGTGTAGACATATTTTTTAAAACAGTCTCATACGATTTTTTTGTGTGTATGAATGTGAGGGTATATACAGAGCTTTATTTTTTTTTTAAGAGGCGGCGAACTTTTAATTGACGACTATTTGCTTTAATTACAGATTTGGCAACTATCGTGTTTTTTTTGTTTTTGTTTTTTTTTTAAGTTCAGCCTGGTTTTACAATCTATGATAGACTGGCAACCAAGCAACGTTTGCAAATTGCAATTGATTGGATCAATTTACCTAGATAAAAATTTTATGAACAAATAATTTAATAATTTAAAAAAATGGCCCTCTCAACTGGCCATCTTGTTCATGCGATTTAACTCCATTAGATTATTTTCTTTGGGGATATGATAGAGAGTAAGAGAAATTGTTGGTAGTAGTTGTAGCTAGACGAGTGCGTTTTGTAAAGGTTTGATGTGGGGTGGGGGGGCATAAATCAAAATTAAGACGACCATTTGTTTCTCTAAAGAAATCGACAACTTTTTTTTATTGTAGATTTGGCAACTGTTTTTTTTTTTTTTTTTTTTTTTTTTTTAGTTCAACTTAGTTTTGCAATTTATCATGAATAGACTGACACCCGAGCAGTGTTTGCAAATTTGTGTAAATTTATTTTATTTACATTCGAGGAACAAATAACTTCACAAAATGGACCTGTCAACCTCATTAATGCGATTTAATTGGATTTCATTATTTTCATTGATGATATATAAAGTCCCTTGTCTATGCTGATAAACCAGACAATAGACCACTTGGAAGACAACATTCAATATGTTTTTGCAAAAAAAATTTGTGACAATTTTATCTCTAGACTGCGCAAGCCACAAGGGTCATTTGACCGAAATTGTATTTAAATTATAACTGCCAAAAATTATTCTTTCAATTAAATCACATATTTGTATTACAACTTAAGATAAAGTACTGTTGTTGGTGGTGGGGTGGGGGGGGGCGTTAGAGCACACTTTCCTAGCTGGACACAGTACAAAACTAACTTTGAAATCTAGTGGGCAATAAATTTTTCCTTGAAAAACTTATCTCCTCCCTATTATCTCTTTTTCACAGAATAGATGTTGTGAGCCTATCTTTGCTCTGTTGTTATTTTCATGGCAAGTGCTCGACTGAGTTTCATCCTAGTATCACCCCCCCCCCCACTGTAAGGTATTCACCGCAAGCAATACAATCACTACCACTAATTTCCCTTACTCTTTATCTGTGCCTTGAACTAAACAAAAATCCTATCAGGAGAGTCTTTTCCACAGAAATGCTACTCTGTGGAACACAATACCACAAAGCTGCTTTCCAGCTGACTATAACATGGTCGTTTTCTAAACCCAACATAAACGAGTTCTTGATGAGGTGACCTCAAAAATAAATTAACTTCTATCCGATTTCCATCATCACAACATTATCTCATCTGACATTCATTAATCTTTATCCTTGAGTGGCCTTCAGACCTAGATAAGCAATGACGCTATAGTATAAAAAAAAATAATACATACTTTTTTTTTCTTTCCTTTTACAGAGGCGGGGGGGGGGGTAGAAAATTGAACCTAATATTCTTTTTCAACCCTCAGAGTTTGATCATTTGGGTCTTGTGAATCGAAGAAGTTTGAACAGCTGAAAAGTTTGACCCCTAAATCCCGAAAAGTTTCATGAGAACATTTGAATTCAATATTTTTTAACCCCCCCCCTCCCCCTAAGCTTCGGGTGAGATAATTTTATATAAAATTTTAGGTTATTAACTGAATATCTGAATAGGTTTATTGACAATTTATTGATATTTTCTGGTCGACTTATTACAAAATAATGTTTTTATTGAATTTTCAAATAAGCATTGATTATTTTTGTACAAAACAATTTGACCCAGATTGTATTATTTCATAACTTATTGTTGAAACAAAGAAGAAATGGATTATTATATATAAAGGAGGTGGTGTTTGATCAACACTGCTAGGGAGCCATGATTTAATATACTGTTTTGTTTTTAAATCCCCAAAACAATGTTTCATGGTAAACAACTGATGATCCTTTAAATTAACATTAGGACTATAGTGAATACGAGAGAACAAGTTGATGCATTAATTGCAGGTGATTAAATGACTTACTGACTAAATAGTTTTCTAACGAATGATAAAAAATATAAAAATTAAATAATTTTTTTTTATATAGTTCTAAAGGTTAAAAAACTTCCAAATATATATATATATATACACACACACACACACAATGTGCCTTCAGTAAGTTTCCAGATTATTTTTGTATGGGCACTTATTGATAGTAAACGCATGAAACTCTAGTCCCCTTTGAAGTAATCTCCTCTGGCTGCAATGCACTTGTACCATTCCAACAACTTCTAGAAGGCCCCATGAAGTCATCTTGTGCGAACGTGTCCATGACCCTCGTCACAGCCTTTTTCATCTTTTCACTTGTCTCATGATAAGGTTTTCCTTGAAGACCCAAAAGTTACAGAGAGCAAGGTCTGAACTACAGGGAGGGTGAGATACCCATCTTGGTCAAATGGTCTGTGATAAGGATGGAGCTGTGGACTGGTGCATTTGTGAAAATCTTCCACATCTTCAGTTTCTCACGAATAATTTTGTGTACAGTTCCCACACTGACACCAAACTGTGCACTTATTGCTTTTATAGACACACGAAAGTCTTTATCCATGAAATTCTTTATTTGACTAATCAACTCTAGTGTTCTCCTTACTACTCCCACCCCTCTCATCATCCCTTGCAGACTCCCTATCTTCCTTGGATCTCTTATGCTACTCAAAAACTGATGCTTCATTCATGCAAGATGATCCAAAAGCACTCAAGTATTCCATACGTTTTTGCAGCATTTTTTCCAAGTTTAAAACTGAATTTTATTGCATATCGTTCTTCTAAAGTGTCCTGACATCCAGATTGCATTTTTGAAATTCACCAGCTGTGACAATCAGGCTTTAGTAGGGTGTATTCTAATTTCTGCTGTAGCTGTTCATTTGAATCTGGAATCATAAAAATTAGTCATCTCATAAGATGTCTAGCAATAACATATCCAATTTGCGAGAGTCTACGACAATTTTAAATGCCTATACAAAAAAAGTCTGGAAACTTATTGAAGGCACCTCGTATACAACTATCTCATAAATTTATTTCAAACTAATAGAGCCTTTTCAAATAAGGCTAATCAAAATTTGCTGTCCAACTGAATTCATTTGAAAAGGCACTATTGAGTTGAAATAAATTTATGAAATTGGGTTGCATTTTTGGTTGTTTTTTCCTTTTAATTAGATTGTTTTAAGCTGAAAAGCTATAGCAAGCATCTATATGAGTACTTTAACCATAGTTCCTGATTTCAAAAGGCAAAAAATTAAAAGATACATCTGCCTTACTTTTTAATGCTAGGTTTATTTATGGTGTCTTTTAAATTTAATAAAAACCCTTCACAATTTGCTGATGAGGAAACCTTGTTTATTAAAAAACTATATGTAATAATTATTGTCCGTAACTTGATGTCTACCACAATAAAAACACTTTTTTCCGAAACGATCGTACAAATAATTGATTTTGTTGTTGTTCCTTCTTATGAAACGGATTTTTAATTTAATTATAATTTGATTTTTAAATTATCAATCACATTACTAAATATATATATATATATATACATATATATATATACATATATATATATACATATATATATATACACACACACACATATATATATATATATATATATATATATATATATATATATATATATACATGCAATAAAACAATTCCGTAAAAACACCTTATCTATAATATTAAAAAAACTTTGAACCTGGCTTGCTTTCTTGCATTTTGTCTCTCATAATCGGGCAATTCCATCTTTTAAAAAACAGGATGACAGGTGAATTTATATATAATAGCAAGCCGCTCTGCATTGCTCGGTTGTAAGATACACTGAAATATGATATTTTGATTCATGCAGATTTCGTGTATATATATATATATATATATATATATATATACACACATATATACATACACACACACACGCTAAAGAATGAGGGTGTAGAGTTGTAGGTTTTTGTTTCCATTCTAGCTGATGGCACACAAGTCATAGATGTTTTTAGTTTAGATCTCACTATTAAATATTATGTTAAATATAATATTCAATAGAGAATTGTCACTATAATAATAAATATGTAATCTGCATTAATTAAAATATCATATTTAAGCGTATCTTACGACAGGACAACACTATGCTGTCTGCTAGTTTTCTATGAATACACAGATTCCAGTATTTTCTCTCTCTATATATATATATATATTTGCTCTATCTTGTATATCGAGCAATTTTTATTTCGGTGGGATAGTACTTATAGAATATTACTGCCAGTAATATCTTGTAAAATATTATCACAGGTTTCCATACCAGTTGATTGTTAGATAATTATATTCTGAGGTATATATATCGTGGCTTGAGGTAGTTGCCTGTCTAGCCGCACTGATGAGCTGTGAAACAGCGAAACAGTACTGTATGTGGATGACTATATATATATATATATATATATATATATAAAGAGAGAATACTTGAGGGTATATAATTATAGCAAATAAGGTATTTTTTTATTGAATCTTTAAAACAATTTGGTCAAAATAGTATTATTTGATAACTTATTGTTGAAATTAAAAAAAAATGAATTATTTTCTCCGTGTGTGTGTGTGTATATATATATATATATATATATATATATATATATATATATATATATATATGAAAAGAGGTAGAATACTTGAGGTTTTATACATTAAATAAAATACCGTTAACTAGCAGGAGCCTGTGAAAATCTCATGGTGTTTTTGACATCAATTTGTATACTTTACTGTTAATATTGATATTCATTAAAAAAAAAAAAAAAAAAAAAAAGGTCGATATGGGCCAATATTATCAAAATAAAAATTACTGTTTTTTTTTTTTCAACCATAAAATTTTTTTTTTCATTGTTAGCTAACTATTTCAATAAAGAAAATGAATATTTTTCTTCCATATTTATTAAATGCTGTAGGAATTTAATTTAAAGAAAGAAATGTCTAATTACTACTAGAAAAAATAATTACGAGTTAAATATTCTTTAAATCAATATATCACTTCCTATCACTTCCTTGTAATGTATTCATTTTAAAGAGTACAGTTTTAGACATAATCTGAATTTAGAGCAATTCATTTTAAAATGGGTAAAGTCGAAATATGCAGCAAACAGATAAAAAAAAATAAAAATCCTGTCCTAACTTTTATTCAACGAAAGCTTGTTATTCATTTTTTTTTTTTATACAAATATATAATTTTAAGTAAGGATCGTCTATCTTTTTTAATTTTTTTTTTTTTATTACATTTTCACCCCAAACAAGGCGCCTTGCCACTTTGGTGTAGGGGGCTACTATCAGGGGCAGCAACTACTGGGGCACTATGTTGGGATTTGGGCAGCAAGATGTCGGTTCACGTTGCACTTGAACTTCTGCATGTCAGTACAGTTGGGGAAGCAGGAACTTGGAATGGAATTCCAGAGTCTATCGGTTCTGGGAAAGAAACTACTGGAGTAGAAAGATCTTTTACATCTAGGGATCTCTACTGTGTGAGGCTGGGATTTAGCTGCCTGTCGGGTTTGTCGAGGGTGTCTACGTCGTGGGGGCACAAGTGTCAAGTGTCTGCAGTTCGTCAGAGCATTCACCATTAAAATACTTGTAGAACAGGCAGAGGGATGCAACGTTTCTTCGATGGGACAGAGGCTGAAGCTTAGATGCCAGTTCAGGGCCTATCAGATTGGCGACTCATATATATATATATATATATATATATATATCTATATATATAAATAAAAATTGGATTTTACTTGTGCGAATGGAAATTAAATTAATTTTTTTTTATTTATATTTTTGGATTTTACCGTCACTGGATAATTTATCTTTCACCAGACTATCCATTCACGTGAAATCACCTTTTTCTTCACCATATACCCTTTGCTTCACTTTTTGTTATCAAGTAAGATCTTTGACTTACTTGCAGTTTCATCAAATACTTTTTTATGCAAAATCCGATCCCGCATTTTGCTAATTCCTACCCTCTGATGAGAAGGAAAGTATTTCTTCGAAACTCCGCGGATTAAGGACTATCCACTTACCAAGTGTTTCCTTTTCAGATTAAATATGTTTTTAACTCTTTTTCAAAGTGTTTTTTAACATGTTTTATTACCTGTTTGCTCTTATATATAATATATATATATATATATATATATATATATATATATATATATATATATATATGTTACTTATTTTTGCTTTTTGCGATACGATGAATTCAATTATTTACGAAAGTGCATTTTTTACCTAAATGCGAGTTGGGAATAATTTTCCCATTAACTAATTTGGTACCCCCATATGGGGAGCGGTATATATATATTGTTTTTAAAATATAATTATTCACTGACACGCATTTCATCGTCTACGACTCATCAGAGTGGCTGAATTTAGCGAAATTCAAAATCGAGACCCCACGGTAAAGAGCCTAACACACCTATATATATGAAATTTGAATCATTAATAATAATAAACTGAGGATGGTGTATATCACTGAAAATTAATATATATATATATATATATATATATATATATATATATATATATATATATATATTGTTCAAATTGCATTGTGTAGCTTCTTAACAGTTTACTCGCTTTAATATTTAAAATTTTAAGCATTCGATTTTAAACTTGTACCTCCCCTTCGACGTACACATCTCCGATAAACCCACTTAGCAACAAAATCTCACCCCTTCGCTGTTTAGGTCCCTAAATGCCAGAAAGCTTTTCTATTCTAAAAGTTCTTTTTCGGACAGCTAGACTTTGGAATTTCCTTCATGCTGCCTGCTTCCCTGATTGTACTGATATGTAGAAGTTTAAATGTAACGTAAACCAACATCTTGTTAATCTTTCCTAGGCATGGTCCCAAATAAGTAGCCCTTTACGTCCAAGTGGCGATATGCCTTGTTAGGGGTGAACGCGAGTAAAAAAATATAAAAATAAATAAAAAATTAAAAAAAATTTAAACTAAATTCTAACTGCATCTTGCTTCTCCATTTTGAAATCGTAATAAAATTGAATTATGAAGAAATATTCACGCTTTTTAAAACTAAACTGTAAATAACTAAAAAAAAAAAAAAAAAGTCTTTTTTTTTTTTAAATACAAAAAAAATATATGGCGTTGCATAACCCCTCCCCACGCCTACCGGTGTGTAATATTTTCTTAAATTTAATTATGTGAAAAAAATAAATAAACAGTTGGGCCAAACTCTGTGGTGAAAAGATTTTGGGTCAAACTGCTTAGGGTCAAAATTTCATGGGTCAAAGTCCTTAGGGTCAAAATCTCTGGCAATCAAACTCTCCGCCTACCATCTGTACACTATGACTATGAGTGACCAAGTTTATAACGAAATCAAGTCGTCTTTTCAAAAAAAAAAAACAGAATAAAAATAAAATTCAGCTTTTTTTCTGCTAGTTTTATTTAATATTAAACAATGGATAAGAAACGATAATTATTTAATGACACTAGTTTATAAGGAAAAAAATCTGTATAAAAAAAAGGAAGCAGTACCAACAGACATCCGAATCGAAAATTAATATTCAAGATGGCTGTTGCTCCGAACGAAGAGAACCACGCATATAACGTTATAATAATCTATTATAGGATTCGTTGTTTTGTTTTGTTTTTTTTTTCAATGAAGATTGATTAAAATTCGTACAATTATAACGGATAATTAATATAGAGCATTCAGTTTGTGTTGTCTTACGTTTTTTAAAATGTTTAAAATAAAATGTCAAATTTTTGCAATTTCTTTTTAAACATTTTAAATCTATTACTTTTGAGTTTATTTCTCATTGCAAAATTGGAATAATTATATTAATGCTGATCTTATCCAATAATTTATACTGTATATAATACTGTAAATTAGTATATACAGTGCTCATATACATACTTATTCTTGTACCTATTTAGGAGATGAGTAGCGGGGCGGGAGGGCCGGTCATAAAATACGCTTAAATATGATATTTTAATTTGTTCAGATTTCATATATATAATTATAAAGTTGTGATTTCAAAAGTAAAAAAACAAAAGGTATTTGAGTGCTATCAGCTAGAACTGAAACATTCAAAGCACTGTACCAACGTGACTCGCATATGAAGAGATTAAAAAGTAAAAATAAACTAAGATGATTGTACAAAATGTATAACGGTTTTTTCCAAGTTGACCCATTTTTGACCCCTTGAAAACTACTTTAACCAGCTAAAAACCCATAAAAGAACGGTCCATAACCCCCCCTCCCCAATCATTTGAGGCCCCTAGCGCCACTCTGCGACTTTTAGTTTGGGGGGGGGAGATAGAGTTTGAAAATATGGAGACAGACAGACACATAGCCTTTTATATATTAGATTAATCAATTGTTCCTATTTACAATGCCTCCCCACGGGACAAAGTTAGACACCAGGGTCGTTTTTTAACGTGGAGAAAGGGAACAAAAATTAAAATTGTCTTAGTCGTGAAGGATTTCTCCTCCACTGACAGAGAACAAGAAATTGAAGTGCAGCATCTGAAGAACAGTACCACACTTTGATCTCGTCCCGAAGGCCAAGTACGAAAAATCCCTTGTTACTGGATTAAACAACTCCATTATTTATCAAATATCTCTCTCTCTCTCTCTCTCTCTCTATATATATATATATATATATATATATATATATATATATATATATATATATATATATATATGAGCAAACAGTTAATGAAATATGTTAAAAAACACTTTGAAATGAGTTAAAAACATATTTAATCTGAAAAGGATGCTCGATATTAAAAATATTAATATAGAGAAAAAAAATGCTCGATATTAAATATATTAATATAAGAAAAAATAAAATAAAACAGAACATTTTTAAATTACTTTTTTTTTTTTTTTTTTTTCTTAACTCATGTTCACCCCTTACAAAGCATATCGCCACTTGGACGTAAGGGGCTACTATTTGGGGCCCATGTCTAGGAAAGATTATGTAATTAATTCAACACACGTTAAAAAAATAAACAAGAAATACAATGAAATATTTTTTTTTTATTCCACGCAGTTTCAAAAAGTAAATTTTTTTTTTCTTCTTCGGAGAAAATAACTAACAAAATAAAACGTATAGAATTGATATAGAATTGCAAGTTAGCATAAAAATTGAAATGTTTGAAAATTAACATGTTTAAAAAAGCGATTTAAAATCGTAGAAAAATTTTGAAAATCAGGTCCATAATGGAAACTTAGTCAACTGACAAAATTAATGAAATTGGTTGATAAATGAAATAACTCCAAAATCCGTAATATTGATGTGAGGAAATTCAAATAGATTAAATTTATATATATATATATATATATATATATATATATATATATATATATATGGGGTAGTTAAAATACAGACAATATATGGGGGAGTTAAAATACAGACAATATATGGGGGAGTTAAAATACAGACAATATATGGGGGAGTTAAAAGAAAAGAATAAGTTTGATTCTTTAAAAGGAGACTTATCAGGATAATGCAAAGCTCAACAAAGGGTGGCTTTGTGAGTGGGTTCGAATCTCACGGACAGCAGTAATTATCACCTACTACACTGGTGATTGCATAAGCATGAAACACTCGGGTCTGTATGTATAAAATAATTGTTAATATTTATTTGAAAACTATTATAGTCATGCATGCATACACACACACAACACATATAGTATTTGAACTCTACAACGAAGCCACCTTATATATATATATATATATAAAGGTGGCTTCGTTGCAAACACTTGGACCAGCGGCAACCGTCACTTTCTGTACTGCTGATTGCGAAAGCATGAAACTTATCCTACACCCGTAATTGATACATCAATAACCGGTGTAGGATAAGTAAAACTACCATCATAATACCATCATATTTCAAAGCCTAATGCTTCTCATCCTTATTGAATAAAGCTGTATACATCGGTACATATTTTTATAATGTCATTTCCTTATTTTATTGATACTCTCTCTCTCTCTCTCTCTCTCTCTCTCTCTCTCTCTCTCTCTCTCTCTCTCTCACTATATATATATATATATATCTTAGAAGTTTATTGTGAGTCTTAGTTTTTTACTTTTTTTGAAGTTTAAAAAAAAATTTCCTCAGTATTTCATTTTCTTACATATTGTTTTGTATATTCTTTTAGCATTTACTGTTTTTTTTTTTTGTCCCTTCACTCTTTTATCCCAAGCATATAGCCCCTTCCCCCTATAAATTAATTTTTTTCCCCAATTCTTATCTCAAAAACTTTTCTATTTTTTCTCTGAATGTTTTCAAAGCCGGAGTTGTCTTTTTATCTTTACTTTTTGTTTTTCCTCTCTTCTGACGAGAAGCATTTAGCTTCGAAATGCCATGGCCTAGTGCACTTTCCTCGTTCCTCTTTCTGTAACTCTTATTGACTTGATAATGTAATCAAGTTCCTATGTAATATTACGCTTTTATATATATATATATATATATATATATACTGCATAATCACGTTGACACACCGGTTCCCGCTGGATGATCAAAGTTAAACAACACTAAACCTGGTCAGTACTAAATGGGTGACCATTTGGAACTCTCATGTGCTGTATGTGCTCTCCACTTATCTCGGCATTGTTTCCAGTCGTCCTGGACTTCTCCTTGCCACTGGACTCAAACAGTGCTGATTCACGTATTCAATGTATTTGGCAGTGTTCTTAGATAGATGTTCTTGTATCGGAATGTCTTCGATAAATATTGATAATCGAAAAAAATCCTATGAAAAAAGAAACATGCGATTTTGATCAAAGTTAACACCTTATATAGCCTAACATCACAAGTGCATTTGAGAAGTTTCATTAATACACAAGCAGAAAGGCTCGGCATATAAAATCAACAGTAGTTTCTTTGATATAATCGGGGCACGCTTGAAATGAATGTTACTGTTTAGAGCACAATTGAAGCATGATACTTGACATTTGTATTCAAAGTTTTAATTCAAGCAATTAAAATCAACACATGGTTCTTAACAGTGCAATGTAGACTACAATGTATTGTGATTGGAGATTGCGAAAAACTCTTCCCTCACAATCACATGCACAGCTGCCCCTACAGGGAATATTCTTTGTCTTTCGAGACTAAACGGAGGCATCATGTGTGTATATATATATATATATATATATATATATATATATATAGTTTTTTTTTTTTAATTTATTTAGACAAATGTTACGTAGTTGCTACACTGAATATGCTAATGTTTTGGATGATTGGTTGGCAAGAACCAAAAGTCCTCATCAGGCAACGTAATAAAACTCATGTGACTGTGAAGGCATCTGGTTTTCAAATTTTGAAACCTGTGATTATAAGCATAATATTCTATAATTATGGAAACTATTCTATAAGTACTATCCCACGGACCCATTATATAAACAAAGAAAATTGCTCCAGGAAAATGCCTACTTCGGACTATTACCTTGTGATGTGGATTACTCAAAATACAGTTTGGATCATTTTACCACACTGCTATCAAAGATATTCACTTTGAATTTTACCATGCAATTTGGATGTGAATTTTTATATCCTTTTCATTAACTTCCCTTACTCTATGACATTTAAATACTTAAACAGCTTTTAATTGTGATTTTCCAGGTCTCACTGACTTTAGCGAATAAGGTGTAAACCATTATAACTATTTGCTAATATTTTCTCCTCTGAAGAGACGGTAGACATCGAAATCCTATAGGATAAGGAGTTATAATATTTCAAATGTATTCTTTGTCTTACATAGAATAATAAAAATCTTCATTTGAAATTCAATATATATGATTAATTAATATAGAATTTATGTTGAAATTATATATATATCTATATAAATACACACATATTTGATTAAATAATATACAATTTATGTTGCAAAATTTTTGAGATGGAGATTGATAATTTGTATCTAGATTATTCGAACTACTGTTCTCACTCGAGATGTTTTTCTCAAAATGTTTCAGCAAAGAACTATGGCACAATGGTGTTAAGTAATAATTAATTCTAAGTGACAGTCTCTGGAGATTCCAGGTTCAATCCTCAATGCAGGCGATTCTAAAAACAATTATTACTTAAGACTTCTACTCGGTCATGGCTGCCGGAATGAGATGCAGTTAATTACAGTGAATTAAATAAAGGTTTGTTTTTTTTTTTCGAAATTCCATACAGATTCCCGAGTTTGACCAAAAGATTCCTTAACAGGATAAGATGCACCTGAAGAAAGTCTGAGGTTACATCGGCTGAAACATTGTGAGAATAACATCCAAGATGAAAACAGTAGTCAAAACACAAATGATCAATCATCTCAAAAATTCCCAAAACACAAAACCAGGAAATGACTAAGTCCATCATTTGCCCCCTCCCCTCCATTTAGCCCCCAGGGGACTTCAAATCCTGCAAAAAAAGGAATGACCAATTCCATCATTTGCTCCCCCCCCGCATTTAGCCCCAAAAGTCCAGAAGGCCTTAACATATTTTAAATTTGAGTTCAACACCATACAAAACTGCTACAACAACAAATACAATAAAATAGTCCCAAAAACGGAGTGTTTTTATTAGCCCTAAAAGAGCCCCTGGAGCACACCCAAGAGTTATCGCAAAGTATTGACAAACAAAATTATATAGAAATCAGTTAGTTACAACTTTTCAGAAAGTTTGATAAAAATCCAAGGCATCAATTTTTTGTAATAAGCACAAAAGTGTCAATTTTAGCCATTTTTACCCGAAAGACACCGCGAGGAAAGCAACCGGAATTTTCCTAGAAAATCTGTTCCGTTAGTTTTTTTACTGATATCAAGTTTAATGTTTGTGCAAAATATCAAAAAATTCCAAGACAGCCTTGATAGAGTTCAAAACCAGCTTCGAAACCCAGCAGGTGATGCCCCTTTTTTGTTCCCCACAGAAGAGACGTCACTGCTCTATCACTATTTTCATGGTAAGTGTTCATCTGGTCCCCCGCTTGCCAAACTTTCACAAAAAAAAACAAAAACAAAATACACTTGAATAGCTAAAACCACTATATATGATTTTTCCCACTATCTGTGTCTAAATATAAATGCAGATTCCATGAAGAAAGCTTCGTTCCCAGAACTACCTGCTTTTCAAACACTGTTCTGCTGGCATGTTTCCCAGCTAAATACAACATGGTGGCGTTCAAATCTAATGTAAACAAGTTCCTGTTAAGTCGTCCTCATAAATAACCAAATCCCACCCAATTTATATCATTGACGATTACTTCACTACCACCTTACATTCATTAATCCTTATCCTCGAGTGGCTTTCAAGCATTGATAAGTGGTGAGTAAAAAAGAAAAAAAACTTCCCTATTCAGATTCTTTATAAATCTGTAAATATTTACGTATAGAGTTGTTATCCCCCCCACCCCCGGGTTATCATAAAGCACATGGCAAATGTGAAAACCCACTTTTGGGGAATTATGTGCAAAATATCAAAAAAAATAATCGATCAATAAATATTTATTATTTTATTATTACTACCAGTAGTGAAAGATTTTGTTTAAACAAGCTCAAATATTTAAAAAAAAAAAAAAAAAAAAAAAAAAAAGAGAGAGAGATAACTAAAGGAATCGTTTATGGCATCAGAAAATACGCACAAATTTTTTAAAACGCCCCAAAAAGTTCTGATTTTTTTTAATTTCTGATTCTGATTAATCATCCCAACATTAATTAATATCTTATGTTGACCAAGGTTAACATCTTTATACAGCCTAACAAATACATATGTAATATATATAAAATATATAAATAATAATAGTAGATTCTTTGATAAGGCATGGGTGTGTTCAAAATGAATATTTCTGTTAAGAGCACAATTGAACCATAATACTTGATTTTTGCATTTTAAACTTTAATTCAAGCTATTATATACAAAGAATTTTATGAAGTCAACAGTAGATTTTGTAAGTGCAATGTAGACTACAATGTATTATGGACTAAGTCACTGCGAATAAGTATGTGAGGCTTCTTCCCAGTGCAGGAATCTTTTTTGGCATTGGAAAACGAGCACATTTTTTTCCGATTCTGATACCTCTAAATGTTCGGACTTTTCTGATTCTGATTAATCGTTCCAACACTAATACTAATGGCTCACCACTTACCAATGGGCTCCCTTGAAGATAAAGGTTAAAGAGATTGCTGGTTGGGTGATGATGGGATACTCTAAGAAAGAAACATTGTTCAGGGAAGTTTCATTTGGTTTTTAATACAGAGATACAGAAAGGAAACTGATTATAGCTAAGCAGGTCTCTTGCTGTAAGACATTTATGGAGGAGGGGGGTTAGAACAGAGTCGAGCACCTGCCATGAACATAACTACAGTAGAGAGGGGGCTAGCAACATTTCTCTGTGAAAGGAGCAATAGGGAATAGCAGAGATCACTCTCCCCACTAGATTGTAAAGTCGGTTTTGTACTCTGTAAAAGCAAGAAAGAACTTTTTAGGTATAACCTCCTCAGAATGCAGGAAAATCGCATTATTTAATCAAATATATTAAAATAAAATTTTATATATATATATATATATATATATATATATATACTTTTTACTTTTAGATGCAAAATCCGATCCCGCATTTTGCTAATTCCTGCCCTCTGATGAGAAGGAGAGTATTTCTTCGAAACTCCGTGGATTAAGGACTATCCACTTATCTTGTGTTTCCTTTTTAAAATTAAATATGTTTTTAACTCTTTTTCAAGATGTCTTTTAACATGTTTTATTAATCATTTGTTCATATATATATATATATATATATATATATATATATATATATAAATTGTCATTAGCATATTAAACGACGCTCTTTGTGTAAACAAATCGAGCGGAGGTATTTGGATGATGTAAAAACATCGTTAAATTCATTACCCTTACAGCAGCAGGCATATAGTGCAATGGTGAGAAGCCTTGACTGTCATTTGGGTGGTCGGGTTTCGATCCTGGCTTGTGGCAGTTGCCTGTCTAGCCACACTGATGAGCTGTAAAACAGCGAAACATTACTGTATGTGGATGAATATATATATATATATATATATATATATATATATATATATATATATATTTAAAGATACTATGCTAAAAGGGACAGACACACAAGTGTTTACTCCTTTTAGCATAGTTTGTCTTTCATTAGTAACACCTTGCGTACAATTGTTTCAGCTTCCGTTGTTGGCATATGAATACATCAGTGTTCATCAAATTAGAATTTGCACAACAAATCCCAATCGGTCGTTCTTGATCTTCATGACAAGATCGTAGTGTAGTATCTGCTCTGATGCTACACTTCACCTTTTCTGACCTCAATCAGTGGAGAAGAAACTCTTCCAGATTGAGGCAATTAAAAAAAAAATTTTTTTTCCTATCCAGAGTGCCCCTTTTTGGGAAGCTGGATTTTCCCCCACAATAAAAACCGACCTTGTGCTAACTCTGCCCTCGTGGGGAGGCAAGTAAATAGGAACAGTAAGTCCCATACTTATCGATTTTATGCAAAAGATTTTTTGAAAAAAAAAGATTTGTAACCCAAATATTGTTTCCTATTGTTTTTCTTCATTCTTTCTTTCACCATTCCGAGTTTTCTGCATTCCTATCAGCCTTCATAATATATATATATATTTTTATTACTGTTTTTTATCTGCTGGGTTATACGTTTCCACTACCGGAAGTGAATTAACGATCTGATAATTTCGTCAGACTTTACAGATTGCAGATCGTTAATTCACTTCTGGTAGAGGAAACATGACTAAACAGATAAAAAACGTAAATAAAAAAATATATATATTTTGCTCTACAGTAGCATTGAGCATTTTTCCCAGTTTTTTTTTTTTTACCACTTACCATTTAATTATATATATATATATATATATATATATAGTAATTTATAAAATATATATGGCGATTAAGCTACACTGAATATTCTGCGTTTCATCCACTGTAGGATTCGTCAGGCTTATGCGCGAATTCTGTGGTTGCTTCTTGTTTTTATATATGTTGAGGATTTCTAGTAAGCCAATCAGCTTTCTAGTATCCACCGCGCCTCTTCCTATCAGCCAATGGGCATGCATTTTATCGAACAAAGGATCTGTTTTTGAACTAGGTTAATGGTTTTAGGTAGATCTTTTCCTTCCTTTTTTACATATATATATATATATATATATATATATATATATATATATATATAAATATACCTATGTTCGATAAAATGCATGCCCATTGGCTGATAGGAAGGGGCGCGGTGGATACTAGAAAGCTGATTGGCTAACTAGAAATCCTCAACATATATAAAAACAAGAAACAACCACAGAATTCGCGCATAAGCCTGACGAATCCTACAGTGGATGAAACGCAGAATATTCAGTGTAGCTTAATCGCCATATATATTTTATAAATTACTAAATAGCTCTACCTACGTATTGAGCACTTTTGAAGTAAATACTTAAAGTTTACGCATAAATCTATACTTCCGTATATTAAATTTATGTAAGTAAATGAAGTAGTTTATATATATATATATATATATATATATATATATATATATTAAAAACTTAGTAAATTAGCGTTGAATATATTGTATTTTTCAAAATGCTCAGTATAATTACAGAGTATATTAGCAAACTTGCATGAGAAAACTCAAACTACCATGTCAGGTAATAAGTTATTTCGCCTGACTTTTGACAAGATCAAACACAAACGGTAATAAAAAAGATATATTTTGTTCTACAGTAGTATTGAGCACTTTTTCAGGTGTTTTTACCACTTACCATATATATATGTATATATATAAATAAATTGGAGTTGAATATATGGTATTTTTCATTCCAACTTAATTTTAAAAAGTAATATTAGCAAAGTTGCATGAGAAAACTCAAACTACCATGTCAGGTAATAAGTTATTTCACCTGACTTTTGACAGGATCAAATACAACTGACTAATTTAACTGTCTCTAACAAAACAAAACAAAACATTTAGAGATTTACTTATTCAAGTTGTAAAATCTCTAAACAGAACCAATGCCAGGATGTTAATTTTTTTTTTTTTTTTACAACTCAACCATGTTGAGTCATGTAAGAGTCAAAAAGGTTATATTTCAAATACTTTTTTTTATGAAACTTTTCAAAATCTGATTTTTTTTTTATTATTCACAATGTTTGAATAATTTTGATTTTTGTATTGTTAAAAATTTTTAAAACAATTTTCGTAACTTTTAGAAATTAGTGAGTTGTTTCATTTTATGCCATATCCACCCCTCAACCAAGTGAGTAGTTGGTTGATTGTTTGATTTGATTTTGTTTTACGCCCCAATTAACCACTGTTAAGTTATTCAGAGTCAAGAAGGTTATATTTACAATATGTACGACTTATTAGCGGCTGTTGAGACATATTTTTACGATATGTCTTTTGTAAAGATGTTTTCAAAGTGTGAAATCTTTTTATTCACAATGCACGAGTGATTTTGTTGGATTTTTATATTGTTAAGATTTTAATAAACAATTTTCATCCTTTTTAGAAATTGGTTAGTTGTTTTATCTCATATCAACCTCTTTTGAGCCGTTCAATGACCTTAACCTGATCATCCCTGTAAATGCTTTTATTACTCAAGCTCCCAATATCTACAAATATTCATAAATTCATTTGTTTTTTTGTTTTTTAAGCCTATTTTTTTATGCAAATAGTCTGTAAATTATACTGAACTACTTACAAAGGTACAAGGCGTGTTTGAATCAATTCACACTTTATTTATGCCGTTCTATTCATTTATTTCCAGCTGAACAAATTAGTTCAACCAGGTCATAAAGGGTTAATCAATTGCTTAATTTATTGTGTATATTTGTACTGTTGTCTTATATTGCAAATAAAACCAGTTTTGCATTTAATATCGTCTGCTTATCACAATTGACTAATTAATTTAATTATCTCTAGATTTTTTTTAAAAAAACAATTTTCATATCTTTTAGAAATTGGTGAGTTGTTTAATTTTATGTCATATCAACACCTCAACCAAGTGAGTAGTTGGCAAATTGATTGATTTTATTTTACTGCTCATTAACTGTGATACTATAAAGTGGGCCTGAGGTGGACTTGAGTCACTAAGTGCTGAGGGGGGGGGGAATAGACAAAGGAAAAGGAAATGTTCTAAAATAAACGATAAAATAGGAAGTAGCAAACAATGAATCTGTAGGTATTTTTAGATGAGCCTACAGATGAGAAGGAATGGTCAGCTTCCGGGTGGCCGGAGGTTAGGGGCGACTTCAGATACCAACTGGGGAGAAGACAGCCAGTTGACAACTAGATGCCCTTTGCAGCAGATGGAAGTTGATTGTGACAACGGTTGGACAGTTTTTAGAGTGGACTGTGAAACAGAAATAGAGACGAACTGCGACTGACAGACGAACGTAACATCGATAAAACGGGGAGAAGACACACACACGCTCACAAGTCCAACCGTCAATTATATGTAAAACATTGGCGTTTGTGTTTTTTGTGTTTGTTTTATTTTAATATTTCTACTTTGTGAAACCACGTGTGTTCCATTGACAGTAGCCAGTGAGAAAATTACGATACGGCCATAAGAAACACAGTGAACGAAAAATACCACGACACACGACGTTGGGAGTCGGCGATCTGTCGGCGCCATATCTGGTCACAAAGGCAGTAATTACTGAAATACAGTTAAGAAACCCAGAATTCCTATCTAGCCACAGTTAATTAGCTGAAGAGGGCCAAAGGATGAGTTAGCCGAAACGTGGTGAAACGACAGGAATAGTCTCTTAACTATATGCTCAGTAATTACTGCCTTCCATAGTAGTTGTTCTCTCATCACGTTTCGGCCAGCTCATCCTCTGGCCTTCTTTAGGAAAACAGATTACAAGGGAAGGGCAGCTTCCGGTGGCCGTAGGTGGGGGAAACTTCATATACCGACACAGAGAAGACAGTCAGTTGACAGTTAGATGCAGTTCGCGGTGGATGGGAGTTGATAGCGACAACGGTTGGACAGTTTTTAGAGTTGACTGTGAAACAGAAATAGGGACGAACTGCAACTGACAGACGAACGTAACA
Organism: Euprymna scolopes; assembly: GCF_053919585.1. Classification (NCBI taxonomy): domain Eukaryota; kingdom Metazoa; phylum Mollusca; class Cephalopoda; order Sepiida; family Sepiolidae; genus Euprymna; species Euprymna scolopes. The sequence goes on from NC_136526.1 coordinate 13,965,542, forward strand.
TCGATAGAACGGGGAGAAGACACGCACACACACACACACACACACACTCATGAGTCCAACCATCAAGTATATGTGAACCATTGGCGTTTATGTTTTTCATTTCTTTGTTCCAGGACTTTTATTATATTTCTACTTTGTGAAACCGTATGTTCCCATTGACAGTTGCCAGCGAGAAAATGACGATCCGGCCAGAAGAGGAATAGTTGAACGAAAAATCCACGACACACGACGTTGGGAGTCAGAAATCTGTCGGGGCCACGCATGTCTGGTCACAAATCACTGTTAAGTTATTTAGAGTCAAGAAGGTTATATTTACAATATGTCTTTTGTGAAGATGTTTTCAAAGGACGGCATTTTTTTTTTTTTTTTAGATTATTCACAGTGTAATTTTGTTTGATTTTTCGTTTCTTTTAGGATGTTTAAAATATTATCTAGGTCGTTCATGTTGTTTTCTTGATAATAAGAAAATTAATATCTACTTCTAAGTTTCTTGTTGGGTCATTTAGAACCAAGAAGTTTATATTCATGATTTTTCTTTGTAAAATTTTCCTAGAAGAATCTAAAAAGTTGTGTGTTTTCGTTTAACTATCTCATAGTCTAATGTTATTAAGTGTTATTAAGTTGAAAATGTGTCAGCTCATAGAAGCATCTTGAAAAATAAAAATTATAGAATACACAGACAAACTGTTTTTAAAACATGGTTTTCGATGCAAATGAAAAAGAAGGTTTTTGTCTTTTTTTTTTCTTCTAATTAATTATGGATTTAAAATCCTTCATCAGAGCGAAAGTTCTTATGTTTTTTTTTTACTCAAAAATAAAAAGACCATCCTTGTGTCGCATTATTGAGATTGAGGCTGGCTGATAATGCACATAAGAACTCTCTAATTTATTTATTTATTTATTAAGATGAAAAGGCACTAGCTCACCAAATATGAAGTTGAAAATCTATCAGCTTGTAGAAGCATCTCGAAAAATGAAAAATATACAATAAACAGAAAAACTGTTTTAAAAAACATGCTTTGAGATGCAAATAGAATGTTCTTTTCTTTTTTTCCTAATTAATTTTTTATTTAAAATCCTTCGTCAGAGCAAGAGTTCTTAAGTTTTGGTCTTTTTTTTTTTTTTTTCCTCAGAAGTAAAAAGACCATCCCTGTGTTGTGTTATTGGTAATGCACATAAGAACCTTCTAGCTTTATTTATTTAGATGAGCATTTGCCAAATATGAAGTTCAAAATGTGTCAGCTCATAGAAGCATCTGGAAAAATGAAAAATATACAATAAACAGACAAACTGTTTTAAAAACATGCTTTGAGATGCAAATAAAAAGAATTTTCTTTTTTTTTTTCTAATTAATTTTGAATTTAAAATCATTCGCCGCCCTCAGAAGTTAAAAAAAAAAAACATCCTTGTGTTGTGTTATCAAGATTGTGCTGGCTGGTAATGCAATAAGAACCCACTAGTTTATTTATTTATTAAAGTGAAAAGGGTGAGCATTCTTCAACTATGAAGTTGAAAATGTGTCCGATTCTAGAAGCATCTTGAAAAATAAAAAAAATATACAATAAACAAGCTGTTTGCAAATACAACATTTTTCCATCTTTCTTTGTTAATTAATTTTGAATTTAAAATCCTTTGCCAAAGAAAAGTTTTTAAGTTTTGATCTTTTTTGTCCCCCACCCACCTTCATCGGATTTTTTTTTTTTTTGCCACAAACAATATTTCCTTCTTTGATTGATTTTTTTTTTGTAACAACATTCTAAGCGAGTTTGTATCATCTGCAATCAAGGTGGTCCACCCATGCCGATCAATAGCAGAGTTCCAGTGAAAAACACAAAATCCATGTTTTCGATTCTCCTGTAGTTAGTGCTATCAACTTGCACAGCAATTTCTACTCAAACCATTGAAAAACATGACCAAACAAGCAAAGTCTTCTTTTCAGTAATTTCTATGATGTCAATGGTGTTTCATCGAACACGGATGATGAAGACTGGGATTTGGTTAGAGAGATAAATACATAAAATGCAACAAATGCAAAACATGTTGAACGCCTTGAGTATGCAAAGATCTAAATGGTAAAATAATGACCGGAATCTAAGTTGTCTTGATTAAAAAAGTGTGATGCCTGAAAATACAAGGTGCCTTCAATAAGTTTCCAGATTTTGTTGTAACGGCATTTTCGTAGACTCTTAAAAAATCAGTTTGTTATTACTATACATCATATGCTCAGTCTGTCAAGTCCAAAATAGCTAAGCAGTAGCTTAGTTCCCACCAGTTTGGGCAAATAACAAACAGGATCCTGAACAGAAAAGTATGCTCTATCCCAACTATCATCAATGGACCTGAGGTAATCTCGTCAGCATTGAACAAAGCCAAACTCTTTGCCAAGAATTTTGCAGCTAATTTTACCCTATGTGATCAGGGCTGCCAACCTCCCCGTATTTCCTCCTGCGTCTGAAAACACGTTATGCGACGTACAAATATCTGTGCATGATGTTGCCAAGCTAATCAAAAACCTTAATTCCAATAAAACAACTCGCCCTGACAGCATTCCAATTATAGTGCTGAAAAACCTTCAATCAGAACTAGCTCCCATACTTACAAAACTACTTAAGCATTGTCTTAAGGAGAATTGCTTCCCAACAGCCTCATCAGTATGCCCCATATTTAAAAATTCAGGTCATTAGGCATCACCCTCTCAGTTACAGACCAATAAGTCTCCTGTGCATCATGAGTAAGTTGCTGGAATCTGAGAATAGCAAAAATAATCTCCTCAGTGACATGCAATATGGTTTCCGTTCTGCTAGATCTACAGCAGATATGCTAACAGGTATATTAGTTATGCTAATCCTATGATTAGCACAATTTCTCAAAGGCTTCTTTCTAGAGCAAGTAATCTTAACATGTCAAAGGCCTCTGATACAGTATGGCATAAAGATCTACTTCAAAAGATCGATAGCTGGAAATGTCTTAATTATTAAATGATTTCTCTCTGATAGATTCATAAGAATAGCGGTTGATAAGCAGAAATCAGAAGCTCACAGTATAAATGCTGTAGTCTCTCAGGAGTCTATCCTGGGCCCAACTTATTCCTGATCTACATCAATGATCTTCCAAATCACATCCTTAGATCATTCATAGGCATTTTTGCTGACAAACACTACCATCTATGGCAGCACATCAAAGGCTGTAAACGACCAGGTTCTCTCTGATTTTCTCTCCTCTGATCTTGAACATGTGATACAAGCGGGGAAAAAGTGGCTGGTTACTTTTTATGCATCTAAAACCAAGCTTCTATCTTTACATTATCAATGCTCTGATCCCCGTCTGACATCAACTGAAATGAATGGCTCTCATCTTGGAGAGGCTCCATGTTTTTTCAAGCTTCTGGGTCTGACCTTTATTCCTGATCTGAAATGGAACACGCACATCAAATCCATTGCCAAGGTCACTGGAAAAATCGTAGGATCATTCTACCGCTCCAGTAGATATCATTGCTGATGCAATTCTCTACATGTATAAGGGCCAGGTATGTCCAAGGATGGAGGACTGTTGCCATATCTGACCAGGAGCTGCTAGAAGTACCTTATCTTGTCTTGACAGAGTTCAAAATAAACTTCATAGCCGAGTGTGGGATGCTCTTTTCTTTTCCACGCAACCTCTTTGAACAGAAGAAACGTCGCAAGCCTGTCTCTGCTTTATCGTCATTTTCATAGCAAATGCTCATCTTAGCTCCAATCTATGGTACCTCCTCACCAAACTTACACGAAAAACACTTGTCTAGCTGAAACCACTATCTATAATTTCCCCAATCTTTATCTGTGCCTAAACCTAAACGTAAATTCCATGAACAACGCTTTTTTCTTAGAACTGCACACCTGTGGAACTCTCTTCAGTTTTCCTGCTTTCCAACTGACTACAATATTGTTGTCTTCAAGTCCAACTTAAACAAGTTCTTGATGGGCAATCCCCTGAAGTAATCCAATTTACCAAATTGAAACGGAGATGGTGTATGATCAGTGTATTGAAACGGAGATGGTATATGATTATTGTCCTATGTACAGCACCAGATATTCCCAATCCTCAGTGCAGGAGATACTCAAAACACAATGGCGAATTCCGTAGAACTTCTACCCAATCATGGCTGACACAAATAGAGCATGCTACTCCTCCTCCCAGTAAATTAAATAAAAGGTTCCGTTTGAAATTCCATGCAGATTGTTGGAATTTGACAGAAAGATACCTCGAATTTGACAAGATACACTTGAAGCTTGGAGGTTATATCTACTAAAATGTGAAAAATAATACTCAAGATGAGTACAGTAGTCGTAAGAATTCAAATAACACAAAAAAAAAATTTTTATTGGACTAAAATGATCACATGATGTTAATCATATATATAAAACTCAATGCCTGTATGTGTGTGCGTTTATGTGATGTTTTTGTGTTCTCTATATAAAGAAAGGTTAGAGAATCTATATAAACTTTATGTAACATTTTATGGGGAAAATAATGGAATTGATTCTGAATCTTTCAAGTGCCCTCGTAATCTTTACCTTCACCCCTAAACCCACTTGAATAAAATTTATATCATTTGTATAAAAATATCCAGGAACGACAACAGAAGGAGACTGTAGAATAATCAAAAGAACTGTGTTAGTCAATAACACACAACAACAATAATAATAATAGCAGCAACACTTACCAAGAGTCCAGCTTATGCACAAGATAGACACCAGATTGAGCTGGACTGAGGGCTTGTATTTATGTACTGTGTGAATTTATTTCACTCATTGAAACAGATTCCCGTTAAAGCTTCAAATATGCCTATCAGATTTCATAAAATTTAATCCATATGTTTAAGACAGGTAAAAAAAAAAACAATAAAAATAAAGTACATATATAATGATTCTAATTCAATCCCGAGCAACGTTGAGTCTCCCTGCTAATTCTCTATGCTATGGATATCAGTGCACTAAATTTGTTCCCATAAGGCTTTATTCTCCTGTATTCTAATGGGGGTGCCTGGCAGTTTGTAGGTATGAAAATAAAAAAGTGGTAGTAGGCAGGCAGGCTCAAACCCGCGACGCGAAGACAGTAAAGAAAGTGAAAGAAAACCTGACATCTTACTGATACGCCATGACGCAAGCGGAAGTGTAAAGCATTCAAATTTAGTGATGTCAACCATTACGCTGAAGTGGATAGCGAAATGAATGAGAAATCTGGCTGTAGGCCAGTTAAGCTTTCAGCTTTCTGCCGTATTTGTTTCACCACAATGTTGGAAAAAACCAGCCCCCCCCCCAAAAAAAAAGGGGGGAGTTCTGGGAGTGTCCAAATGAATAGCAATTGTCTGATATAAAGTGTTACCCGCACACTGATCAAACCTAATTGCTTTCAAGATATCCCGGCCAAGAGGTGGATTCCTTTGCTTTGATCAGTTTCGCTTTATTTATACAAAAAAGACAAACAAACACTGGATTTAACAAATCGGAAATATTACGATCTAGGAAATATAAAGCAAGTTCTCCATAAACATAACTGACACAAGAAGGCCGACGAAAAAAGCCTTTCGCAGACATAAACAAACGTACTCACCCATTTTGCCTTTTATATAATAGACTAGCCTAGGTGCCCGGCGTTGCCCGAGTGTTTAGCGGTGTGTGTTAAGAAAAAAAAAAAATTTTAGTAAGCAGGCAGTCTCGAACCTGTATCACAAAGGAGGAAAAGTGACGTTTTTGCTGTTGCGTCCATTGCCAAACCGGAAGTGACTAATGTTTAAATTAAGGCTAGTCAATTGAAAAGAGGAGTGAATCTCTAAAATATCGGCGAAAAAAAAGCGATGCCTCCCTGTAGAAAAGTGCCCAGTTGAGGGTGAAGGAATTAATGTTTTTAGCTAATTTTCTGATATTTGTTGATCGAAGGGTCCAGCTTCAAAACGATTCCTATCTCGTGAAAATCCAGAAGCTTTAGGCAAACATACGAACATACATACATACATTTATATGTATGTACATACATACAATTAAACAGACAGGTGAGATTTATATTATAGACTAGCCCGGTGTTGCCTGGGTGTTTGGAGGTGTGTTGAGCAAAAAAAAGTGGGAGTAGACAGGCAGGCTTAGACCCGTACTGCGAAGGAGGAAAAGAACGTGGAAAAAAAAAAAAAAAAAAAAAAAAAATGTGACATCTTTGCTATACGATACCGATCTCGTGAAAATCTGTCCCTTCTGTCGAAAGTTTTAGGCAGACATCCAAACATACATACATACATTTAAACATACAGGTGAGATTTATATTTTAGATAACTAGGATTGTGACAACAGCATATTTTTTTCATTGTTGTTGTATATATCTGTTAATATCTTATATGTTTTTATATAGACTGATGTGGTTCTCGGTTGATTAAGTGTGTATAATATATAAGTGATTAAGTGTGTCTGATATATACCAGAGAGTCCAAAGAATGAAAAGAATATTCTCTTGCCACAGCCCTATTAATAGCACAAAACACATACTGAAAATATAACTTAGTTCTGGGATTGAAGTATGTTGGAAGAAGAAAAAACAAAGAATTCTGTTTTAATTATTCAAATTTGTCATAATTTATAATTAGCATAATAAGTCACGTATTTCTCGAGTAGTTATCTATGTATTACTCTAGGCCACTCTCATCATCTCGATTCAACCACTTCCTAGTATTTTTTAACGTTTCTATAAACATTTAGAGAAAGCATGGTCATCTAATTTATATATGTGTGCCTGTACACACCACAAATACATATGTAAATTAGATGTCATAATAATAAATCTCTTTACTTCTATATAACTAGCCGGACCTGTGGAAATTCCACAGCGGCATCTTTCATATGTAATATATTGCTGCTGAGTATTCTTTTGATGTTCAGCATGAATGGAGACTGTGTGATATTATTGTAGCCCTTTTGTTAAAACTGTTAAAGTATTTATCTAAGTAATCTGGTTAATGTAGTGTCAGAATATGTTTGGTTATTATGCTTTATCTCCAACATCCTTGTAGGAGTCTGTGACATATTTGCATTGTATGGATGCCCGGCGTGAACGGAAACCCCACAATATCATCATACCATCTTCAGACAGAACAGTTACTACTCTTGGATCTAAGCCAGAAGACCAAGAAGGTATATTTTAATTTCATGTACGACCCAAAAGCGACATCATTTTTCTTATTTTTAATTTTTCTTTTTTTTTTTTTTTTTTTTTTACAATGTGTCTTCGGTGATCGGGAGATCCTATTTATTAAAAGAAGGATAGAAGGTGATAACATTCTACAAACATTAAATTAGCGTATCTATATACTAACAATTCAATGTTCATAGAATGTTATTGTCTTCTATCCTTTTTTTTTTTTTTTTTAATAAATAGGATCTCCCAATTGAATAATTTATAATCTGAGAACATATGTACGTTAAAGGACCTATGGTATTAATATATAGATAATCTATATAAATAAAACAGTAGGTGTGTGTGTGTGTGTGTGTGTAAATATCTAACAGGTAAACTCTTAAACTATTGGTCACATAACACTGAAATTAACAGAAAATAAGGATAGTTTACAACGAGTAATATTTTTGTTTGGGTTGATGAATAACGCATACAGGCATATATCGTCATGTTGTAATGCGAAAAATTCTTTTCAAGTAGCCGTCATGTTTATACTTCTTTCTGCGCATGCGTACATAAAATTCATTATTTCAAGTGTGTTAATACAGGGTAACCCCCCAAAAAACGGGCCCCACCTCTAATTAGGCCCCATTTCTTAGTGTTTTGTCCGAATGAAATTAAACTTTGGTCATAACTAGTTTATTATATTCAAAATATAACACTAGGGTCTTTGGCCTTTTTTTCTCCGTTGAGTGTAAAATGCTCAGAAAAACAATTGAATATCATCTGTTTTTTGGGGGGGTGGGTCACCCCGTATTAAGACTTTATTACCTTTGTATCAATACCAACATAGGTAGAGCACGGGGCTAAGATGCGAAATGTTTTGGTTTCGAATCTAGCTGATGGTAGTAAGTAATTTTTTTTAACAGGAAATAAGGATTATTTACGAGTAATATTTTTGTTTGGGTTGATAAATAACGCATACAAGCATATATCGTCATGTTGTAATGCGAAATGTTCTTTTCAAGTAGCCGACATGTTTATACTTCTTTCTGCGCATGATCAAATAAAATTCATTATTTCAAGTATGTTAATATTAAGACTTTATTATCTTTGTCTCGATACGAACATCAGTAGAGCACGGGGTTGGCACACGAAATGTTTTGGTTTCGATTCTAGCTGATGGCAGTAAGTCATTTTTTAAAAACTTTTGCAACCATATCTTTGTATAAATAAATACGAATATCTACATGATTTTAAATATATTTGAACGTATTTTACACGGCAGGCGGAATCAAAATATTTATTTACAGGCTTGGAAAATAAAACTTTTCTTTTTTAATTTCTTATATTTTTAGACAATTATTTTTTGTCGGAAATAAGATAATTATGTATGAGGACGGAAAATTCAAATATATCAAAATACAACCTGGCAACGCCAGGTACTTCAGCTAGTTAATTAATAAATAATAATAGTAAGCATCTGTACTATATTTATTTTAGTATATCTGTCTGTCTGTTCCACTTTTCCTCAGAAACTACTAGACGGATCAGACCAAGATTTTGTATGGACCTTTGTTAAGATGAAGTGCATCAAACTAAGTATTATGGTATCTGATCAATGCACAGTTAGGCATTAATTGGGATTAAGCCACCAAGGCCTTAACATATTTAAATTTGAGTTCAGCACCATGCAAAACTGCTAAATAGACATACACAGAAAATTTTCGACAAATATGGTAAAATAGTCTCAAAAATGGAGTGTTTTTATTAGCCATAAAAGAGCCCCTGGGGCACATCCAAAAGTTATTGTGAAGTATAGATAAACAAAATTATATAGAAATCAGTTAGTTTTTCCGGAAGTTTTATGAAAATCCAAGGCATCATTTTTTTTTTTAATAAGCACAAAAGTGTTAATTTTAGCCATTTTAACCCGAAAGGCACTCCTAGAAGGGCAACCAGAGTTTTCCCGGAGAAACTGTTCTGCTACTTTTTTTTTACTCATATCATGTTTGATGTTTGTGCAAAATTTCCAAAAATTCCAAGGCGTAGTTATTGAGAAAAGTGCGGATAGACAAACGGACGAACAGACGAGGGTTAATTTACAGGTCCACCCTCATTTTGTCGGGGGGACCAATAATAATAATCATAATGATAAAAATAAAATATTAATAATAAAAATAATATTAATAATAATAAAAAACAATAAAAATAATAACCATAATAATAACAATAATAATATAGAATCAGAGATTTATTATTTTTAGTTATGCAAGAAGAACGTCTTAAAAGGCATGAATTTTTTACTGACATCAAAGTTAAAATAAAAGACAGTAGTGCTTGTGACCCAACGGGTCACGATTATGTCTGGCATCTACAAAAAAAAAAAAAAATGTTGACAGAATACTAAAAACTCAAAACAAAAGATCAAGATTACCAATATTTGATTAGCTTTTTCTTCCTTTTTTTTTTTTTTTTTTGCATAAATATGTAACTAACTTATTTATAGTTAAGTATATGTAGATACGTATCAGCCTTGGTTGAAGAAATTTAAATGATAGCGAGTAGAAAATTGAAGATGGTGGCCAACAATAGTTAACCAACGGGATGGCATATGGTGTAAAACATTATATATATAAAGATTTACGTCTAAATTTGCTATTTCGGGAAGGGAAAAAAGAAGGTGTTTTGGATAAGACGGGGGGGGGGGCTATAGATGGCTGGAAATCTGACCATCATGGGAATATGAGTCATCCTCCATTTTTTCAAATATCAACTAAGAACATTGACAAACCTTTCTTCACTAGCACAACCATTTTTGTTTTTTCTCCATTTTACTTAACTACGAGATTTAAACGTTTTTATATTTTAGCGGTACAAAACTTTGAAACCGTATCAAATTAAAATGAAGACGTTTATTTTATTTATTTATTTTTTAAATTGTCGTTGTAATTCAAGTTTTAATCTTAATTCTATGAAGATAATATTTTAATCAGATTGTTAATCCACATTTCTCGATGAAATTTCAATATTTTTATACAACAATGCGGGTCGACGATATTAGAGTCAATTACTACGATAATATTAATTTTCATCTTGAAGCTATATCGAATTAAAATCAAGATAATTGTTTTGTTTTTGTCACAGACTGTCGATAATATTCACGTTTTAATTTTTTTAAAATTCTATTCTATAAAAAATTTCTCTCAACCAGATTTTAAAGCGTATTCTTTTATGAATTTTCAATATTTTACAGTAAAACGAGCAGTAAAAATTAAAATCGATTAGACTTACTTAACAATTGGTATTTTTGTTTTGAAGTCATATTTGATTAAAATCAAACATTTTTTTTGTTTATTTTTTGTCAGAGAATATCAATGACATTCACACTTTTTTTTAAATTTAAGTTTGTGTTTTATGTCATAGTTAATTCAATCAGATCTTTAAAAGATATACAAATTATTTACACTTAGTTTTACTTTCCATCCTGTTTTTCTACCTTCTACGGATAATGGCATTATATTAAAAAATTCAAATTCAGTGAATCATGTTTAATTAGTGCCTAATTACTCCGGCCAAAATTTAATGAAAATCTGAAATATTTGAACTTTCAAGTGGGAGGTTTTATTCATATTACTGTCCCACCAAACCATTTTTTAAATATTTAAGCAAAACTGAAATTTGAGGAATATTAATTCATGTCTAATACCTATTGTTAAGGGAGGTGATGATGGTGCAGTGGTTTATGACACGGACTTACGACCTGGGTGTCCCAAATTAAAATCCAGTTTGTTCGACAAAAATCTTACTTCGAATGTTGGCAACCTTCATGTGGTCCCTCCCGTAATCTCAGATGTTGTTCTAGAAAGCATTCTGAGTAGAAAATATCGGGAAACCAATACCAACAATAGAATCTTCGGATTCATATGATATGATGATGACAATGACCTATTGTTAAAATTTCACAATCGGAGGAATCTGAATTTTCACAAAGGACTCCCACCTCTAGTTTACTATGCTTGCATAAAACTAAATATAGCTCACATTCTGATTCCTTACACCAAACAGCTGTGTTCTAAAATTCATAATGATCGGTTAATTAGTTTAGGAGTGAATCCTGTACACAAAAAAAATACAATCATATACAAATATCTAAGTTTATATATAAGAGATATATATTTAGTGAAGAACAGGGAAAATTTTAGAAAATAGAAAATGGCTGCCGGAAGACAAAAATGGCTGATGGAAGGCGAAAATGGACGAAAAACGAAAACAAAAAAAAAATGTCTGAATGAAGATGAAAATGACCAGAAGAGCTACAGTTTTCTTTTATTGATGTTTATCGCTGAATGCAAAAATACTGATGCTGACAACAGATGCAGCTTGCCAGTGTGAAACGTGAAGCTATGAGTCACCTCTAGTTTCGAGGAGGAGGAGAAAGATACCAAAGATGATGATCGATTCATCATCGTTGTTGTTGTTGTCGTTGTTGTCACTGCAATTTTACATCATTTCTCCTTCTAAGTCATAAGACAGGGGTCACGAAAAGAAATTATGAAAATTCAAGAGATTAAAATAATAAAAAATAAAAGTTAAAGTTAAAAAAAATAAAAAATAGACAAGGACAAAAATCTTTTTTAATTAAAAAAAAAAAGGTAGATCCAGATTAAAACGTCATACTGGAATCTCTCAAATAAAAACCATTTTAAAATTAAAATCAAATTCTAAAATGGCCTATTCAAATTAGTTCAAACTTGACCTGTTCGTCGAAACAAGATATTAAAAATCACTACACCATTATAATTAACATATGTCGGTAAGCACCTGAGGCTAATAATAATGGACATATGCTGATGCTATACATATTTTTAAGCACGGACTTACACAATTATTTCCGTTTGAATGAAATAAATCTAGAATACATATTTTACTTATATTATATCCATTATTGATTCAAATATTAAACATTATAATATGGAAAAAAAAAACACATTGTTCAACTGCTGCTCGGTTCATCTCTGAATAACACCATTTAAATTGTCAAACGCAGACCCAAGGCTATAAAGGTGGAAAGAGGGTAACTAATTTAATGATAAAATCGATTCAATATTATATTTATTATAAATTAGTTTTAATATTTATTATGGATTAATTGAATTTTTTAAACAAATAAAACTGGAGACGAGATAAACGTAAAAGAATGTTGAATTTAAGAGTGTTTTTTTTTCTTTTTTAAATTATTATTTCTCATAAGCTGTATAATAGTGAAGGACAACATAAAAATAAAATAGGACTACATGAATGGGACTGACTTACGTTAAGACGAAGACATAAGCAGACTCATTTATCCCCGACCAGCTTTCATACGAATTATAATCTCTTTTTACAAAGCGTCACGAAAAAAAAAAAAAAAAAAAAAAAATACAGCATCTTTTTTTTTTTTTCGAGTCAAATAATGTATTGTACATATGATTCAGAATCTAACGTACTTTTCATGCTGTTGACTTACGCGCTTCTATGATTATTTACGCACGTATATCGCAATGAGTAAATGTAGAGACTATTTACTGTATTTATACTCTGGGTTTCATACGCACAGGTAGATTAATATACATTATCTATATCATTATGACCATAGGTGTTTTTCGTTTAAAACATATATTTATTAATTTATATAAAAAGAGGAGGAGGAGGATGATAATAATAATGATGATGATGATGATTATAATAATAATAATAATAATAATACCACCACCCCTCCACAAACAGCTGTGTGGGTGTGTCCGTCACTGTATGTATAATACAGTATGTGTAGGTGTCAGTCACTGTAAATGTCTTGATATATATATATATATATATATATATATATATATATATATATATAACGATAGAGAGAGAGAGGGGGAAGCGAGATGTATATTATAAAATATAATTTTATTATAAACAAATTTAAATGGTTGCGACACGGGACATACTAATGTTTCGGACAATGGCGGTCTGAACAGAGCTGAAAGAGAGAAATAGACTAAATACTAAGGTCTTATGTATGATATGAAAAGAAACTGGAATCTTAGGGAGATATCAATCATACCAGTTATCATAGGTGGCACAGGGCTTATGAAGAAGAACCTGAAGTCCTACCTAACTAATATTCCTGGTGAACCAAGTGCAAAAGAGATCCAGACAATTGCACTTAAGCGAACAGCGAGGAGAAGAGCTCTCGGTTGGTTTCAATAAAATGCAGGGCAATGTTGGCAGTTGGTTTGGCTGCCCCATACCCAGTATTACAACCTTCGATGGAAGAAAATTAATTAAAAAAAAAAAAAAATGTTTTGGACAAATGGTCAGTTAAAACAAGAAGTCCTCGTTAGGCGCTTTAATAATGGTTGCGTTTCACAGAAGAAACTAGTCCTCAGACTGATATATATATATATATATATATATATATATATATGAGGGGATTCAAGAAGAACTAGAAGAGTCTTTAAATGAAGACTTATCGGGATAATAAAAAACTCAACATGTAAGGTGGAGCTTAGACACAAAAGGAAAAGATCAACTACACAAAAATATATACTAGTGCATCTAGATGATGAGAAGCGTTAGTCTTCGAAATACCTGGGTATAAAAAGTATTTATATCTCTTTCCCTATTGATGTATATCCTTGTTGAATCGACCATACAAAAATATATACTAGTGCGTGTCTATCGCTTGACGTCGCATTTATTATCTGTTACATAACATCATCTCTCTTCTGATAAGAAGCACGAGACTTTGAAATACCTTGGTATAAAGAGCATTTATATCACTTGATGTATACCCTTGTAAAATTGATGATTATATCTATATGTACTAGTATATATTTTTGTATTGTTTGAGCTTTTCCTTGTGCGTCTGTATATATTATATTATATATTTACTATAATAATTATTAAACATATATAAAGATGGCATAAATATCATAAAACACAATGCAACTGCATGTCAGATTCATGTCATCATGCCCAAATTCTTTTTGTTTTCTTTTTAAAAGTTAATGTGTTCTTATTCTTCTGATCAGTCAGGGTGGAAAATATTTAAAAAATTGACAATAATTTTATGATTGTTTCTGCGCTGCGAAACAGGTGCTGCCAAGAATTAAACATTTTAACATGCTGAAAGAAATAAACGATAAGATGAAAAACATCTTGGAATTTGGAATATAGACTTTTTGTCATTATATATATATATATATATATATATATATATATATATATATTAGTTTATTTGTACTCCTTCTCGGATAATTAAAATCTTGTATACCTTCTTTTTAAGTTTAGGTCTTTTTGAAAATTTGAATAAATTTTCAATAATAAGATTTTTTTATTATATATATATATATATATATATATATATATATATATATAATTACTGAGTTATGTAAATAAATATGTCAATTCAGCGACACCCAAACTCCCATAAGGACTAGTCAGGTTAATGGCTTACAAGAATGCAAAAATGAAACGCAGAAAATTCTGCATAGCTTAATTGCCATATGTATTTACATAACTTATTACCAAGCTTTACTTACGATTGAGCATTGTTGAAGTAAATACTGAAAATCAATACATACAATATTATATCGCCTTATAAAATTTTATGAGGATCAATGAAATAATTTTTATTATTATTTCATGTATGTTCACATGAAATTTTATAAGGCGATATATTTTATGCATCGATTTTCAGTATTTTACTTCAACGGTGCTCGATACAGGAAGAAAGCCGAATAGTAAGTTATGAAAATATACGGAAAATAAGCTACGCACAGGCTTCTTCGTTTTATTCTTGTAGAGAATTGTCGAGCTAAAATGCACTTTTCAGCCTGGCGATTCTCTAGAGAGATGAAACACAAGCCTCTGTGTAGCTTAATTGCCATAAATACTTTTTCATATATATATATTTTCATCATATATATAAGACATGAAAAAAATGGCAATTAAGCCACACACACCCACATTATATATATATATATATGTAACAATCACGTTGACACACCGGTTCTTGCTAGATCACCAAAGTTAAGCCATGTTGGGCCTGGCTAGTACTAGATGGGTGCCCATTTGGGAATTCTAGGCACTGTATGTGCTTTCTGCTTATCTCGGCATTGTTTCCAGTCGTCCTGAACCTCCATTTGTCACTGGTATTTAACAATATCGACTCAGGAGAGGTGTGGTTGGAGATGGCGCAACTCTTACCACAAAGATTTCACACACAAACACACACACATATATATATATGTGTATGTACACACAAACACACACACATTATATATATATATATATATATATATATATATATATATTAAATTGCTTCACCAATGTGTATACGCCAAAAACATACAATAAAGATCAAATTATTTGAATCCAAGAATAACTAATTTTTTAAATAACAATTTATTATTTTTCTTATAAATTAATTTGTTTTTATTAAAGAAAACAATAAACTAGACAAAAGAAAAAAAAAATGTTGAATCTAAAACAGTTTCTTTTTCTTTTTAGTTCATCATATTTTATACAACGCAAAAACATTCGCGAACAATACAAAAAGAATAATAAATAATTAAAATAATTGTATCTTTTTTTTTTTTTGTGAACAAATTTGGGAATAAATCTAAAATATAAATCAATATTAAAGCTCTTTAGTTCTGGAAAATCGAGCTTTTTTGAAGACAAGTTACAACATGAACTCTAATAATTATCTCTATAAGAGTGATATTATTGGAATAAGAATTGAATCTTGTATTTATTGGACTGCATGCATACATATTATTTTATTCGATTTAAACAAAATTACCATAAGTCGCTACGATAAATTTACTGTTTCAGTCTTAAAAGACATGGTCAGGTGACAAGAATGTCTTAAGATTGAAACAGTAAGTTTATTGTAGCGACTTATGGAAATTTTGTTTACATAAATTGAATAAAATAATATGTTTGTCTTTTTTAATTGAGCACTATCAACAACCTTGTTGAAATTCAATGGTTTTTACATTAGAGTTTTTTTTTTTCACCTGGAATATATATATATATAGAGAGAGAGAGAGAAAGAAATACTATTTCTATTATTCTCATCATTATACACGCGCACACACACACGGTATAAACATTTTTTTTTAAAGAAAAATTGATCCGATATATATACACACATATTACTGAAGTAACTGTCCACCATATTTATTCAATCAAAGCACAAAAGATAAAAAACAGTAACGTACTAGGGGTTGTATAGTAAAAAAAAAAAAAAGAAAAGAAGCCTAGTTTCGCTGACGACTAGTGACATCTATAATAATGCATCCAACTAAATTAAAAACAAGGTTTCACGGAATTGGTCGTTGTATCGGAATCGGAAAAAATATTGTAATCGTCCCGTCACTAATATATATTAGTGACGGGACGATTCCAATATTTTTTCCGATTCCGACACAACGACCAATTCCGATTCTTTTTAAATTTTTAAACATAGAACTGTTTTCTTTTTTGTTTGTTTTTAGGGAAGGGGTTGCATTATTGCAAAAACTCATGTAATATGGGCATATATATGTGCACACGTAAAAATACACTTTTAAGAACGATCTATAGATTTTAGGTTCACTGGTTGTTTAAAATGAAAGCACAGTAATCATCCAAACAATAATATATATATACACATATATATACATATACATATATATACATATATATACATATACATATACATACATATATATACATACATATATATACATACATATATATACATATACATACATACATATATATACATACATATATATACATATATATACATACATATATATACATATATATACATACATATATATACATATATATATATATACACTTCAGAATAAAGCAATGCAATAGATGTACTGATATGAAAATCCAGTGATTATTGGTCTTACAAAATACTATTGGCTGTAATATTTTATAAAGACAATCCCAGCTAAATAAAAATTGCTCAATATACCAGAGAGAGAGCAAATGAATCAAAATTTAGTAATTTAAATTTTATGACGTGAAATGGTTAATTTCCCTTACTCTATGACATTTAAAAACTTTTAATTATGATTTTCTGTTTATTGTTTTTAGCAAATTAGGTAGAGACCATTATAATATTTGCTAATATTTTCTCCTTTGAAGAGATGGGTAAACATCGAAAACCTATAGGTTAAGAAGATATACTTATTGAAATGTATTCTTTGTCTTGCATAGAATAAAAATTCTAGATTTGAAATTTAACCATTTCATGTCATAAAATTTAAATTACTAAATTTTGATATATATATATATATATATATATATATATATATATATATATATCAACAGGTATATAATAAAACGCATAAAATATGTAAAAAAAAAAAAAAAAAAGAAATAAATTTAAAAAAAAAAAAAAAGAAATTAAAAAAAAAAAGAAGAAAAGGTGGGCAACCAGCAAATACTAAAGACAAACAAAATGGAAAACAATTTTTGGTTGACTAATATTTTGTCATTTTTATTTAAAGAACTTTCTCAAAGTTAAGAAAGTTGAGATATTAGCCAATTAAAAAAAAAAATTGTATTTCATTTGTTTTCTGTATTTGTGAGTTATGCATTTACTGTATTTATTTTTAATATCCCGTCGGATTTCATCCATATGTGTGTGTGTGTGTGTGTGTGTGTGTGTGTGTATATATATATATATATATGGATTGTATATCACCAATATAGCCAATATATATCAATCTTTTTAATAAACCTGAAATTAGTAATAATATATGCAGTGAAAATAACATATCTAATTACTACTTTTGTATATATTATAATATAAAATATATATACACATATACAATAATATATATTATATACATACATAAAATATATACATATGCACATATAAAATTATATATATTTAATGTATGTGTTTGTGTGGGTGTGTGTGTACATATATATCATATTGTGTTTTTATATATGTATTTCAATATTTACTTCACGACTGCTAAATAAGTAGTAGGAATATAAAAATATACTTGTGCTTACTTGCCATATGTATGTAACTAGAAAAAACATTTTATATAACCTTATATATATATGATGATTGCAACGTCTTGTCAGACGAGTGCCACTCCCTCAGACATTTAAAATCCCTGAGCCCAAATGCCTGAGGGAGTATCTATACAAATATGATGTTACAGAGTCTTAGCTTTGTACGACAGCTAAGTCTCTCTCTCGGTTCAAAATGTTGAGATCCAGCAACAAGCAAGAGCAAGATAGCCAGCAACAAATCAAACTGCAGACCAGCTTAATGCGGGTACTGGTCTCCCGCTTTATGGATTTTTAAATCAGAGACTTGCTTCTCCTAGAAAGGTTGCCTTCACTACGGCTTACGGAGCCCTCTCCACCCCAACACATATATACATACACACAAATATACACGGTGCTAGTTGGCCGTTGACCCCGAAAAAGGGTTCATATATACACACACACACACACACACATATATATACACATTATATACACACATTACATATATATACATATATATATATATACACTCATATATACATATATATACACACATATACATATATACACACACACATACACACGCACATACACACACATATATACACACGCACATACACATATATACACACGCACATACACATATATACACACACATACACATATATACACACACACATACACATATATACACACACACATACACATATATATATATATATACATACATAAACACACACACACATTTAACCGATATATACACCTCACAGTCCAAATCATTTTGAATCAAATTCAAAACCCAACGCATATCCATTTCTTGAGGAGTCTTCATTTTTTTTTTCTTTATGTAAATTTTAAATAGTTGAGTCACAAGTCGTTTGTATTCGTTAATTAGATGTTAGAAAATTCCTATAATCTTTACTCAACGAAACCCTTTACTCAAATCAGACGTTTTGGTACAATCTAAGCCATTTTCAATCTATAACTATAAAAAAAATATATACAATCATTTTCAATCTACATGTAAAAAAAAAAAAAGACTATCACAAAAATAAATATAAGGTTAATATAGTTTGCTTGAAGCATTCCTTAGTGTGTATATAATAAAGGAAATTTAAATTCATAGAAGATAATACAATGCAGAGGTTGGAATAATAAATTCATGTAAAATATAATTGTACAGTCTAAAATTGTTATTCTTATATAACAAGCTTTATTTCCTGTCTTAGTTGTATTGAGCTTTTTTATTTGGTTGTGTATATAATATATATGTATTTCAATATCTACTTGAAGACTGCTAAATAAATAGTAGGAGTATAAAAATGTTATTAATATTTATATTTACTCCAAGTTTACAGAACCTTTTGGTTTCTAAACTTAATCTTTACTGATTGCTTATATATAAACTGCGTCGAATGCTTTATTGCCGATTAGTAAAATATCAATATTTCACTAAATACATGTCACAACAAAATAAAAATTATATAATGAAATGACTGCTTTCAGGTTAGTTATTTCCCAAAATTTTATTTAAATTCATGCGATATTCACAAAGTTATAACATTTTATTCTTTATCAAGGAATTTCCACTGTCCATCGCTTTATTGCAGGTCTCTTAAAATATTGTATTAGGACAAAAATACAATGTCTAATCATGAAAACTTTACTTTTTTATTATATTTTTCTGTTAAACAATGATAAACAAAAGCACATCCTAGGTGCTAAGCCTCAAATAAATGAATTATTTATCGCCATATTCACCATTTTTTGAAATAACTTAAAACAACTTTTTGTCCACCGAAGAAGTCAATTGTTTGATCTGAAAAGGAGTTATGGTTCTGGCGACATCAACTACTTTCCTCCACAGGGCATCCTTTGAAGTAAATTGCTCTCCTCCCTCATAAACATCTCTTTTCAATATTGACCAGAGATGTTCAATGGGGTTAAGATCCGGAGAACAAGGTGGCCAGCTCACGAGGGTTTCTCCAAAGAAGCCCATAGATTCAAGGAAGGCTGTAGTTGCCCTGGCAGAATGGGATTGTGCATTGTTATGCATAAAAATCATCTGAAAGCGACGTGACAATGGTAGGTCATTCAGCCATGGCGACAAATGTTTATCCCAAAAGGCCATGTACACATTGCTGGTAAGTTTTACACCATCTGGAACTCGGAATGGTCCAACCAACTTATCCCCAATGATTCCCGTCCAAAACATGATGCCTCTACCTCCTTGTTGGCGATGAACTCTGTAAGGGGTCGGAGTCCCATTCAAGTTTAAAACTTTGGCCCATCCATCCGGACCGTCAAGAGTAGCTCATCTGTAAATAGGACACGTTAGAAATCCATTTTCATTTGATTCTGTGCCCAAGCCATTAGTTTTTTCCTATGTTGTTGGCTCAATAGAGGCCTTGGAAAAGTTTTGATGTTCCTTGCTATCTGATTCAACACATTACACCGGGCCTGCCTGGATCTTGGAGTGATTCCAGCTCTTGTAAAAATGGAAGCAGTGGTGCTGTTTGGGTTTCGGTTGACTTTCCTACGAATTTTCCAAATATCATGAAGTGAAAGGTTTCTTCTGGTGCCCTTATCTTTTCTGGCTTTGGTGTTGTTCCCGAATGAAGCCAAAGTTCTTGGATCCCTTTCCAGCTCCATGGCTAAATCTTTGATGGACAATCTTTCTGCGAGTCCAACAAGAATCCTTTCCTTTTCAATAACCGTTAATCGCCCCATTTTTGGCATTTTAAAAGACCTGCAATAAAGCGATGGACAGTATAAATTACTTGATAATAAATAAAATGTCATAACTTTGTGAATATCGCACGGATTTGAATAAAATTTTGGGAAATAACTAACCTTGAAACAGTCATTTGATGATATAATTTTCGTTTTTTTTTGTGACGTATATTTAGTGAAATATTAATATTTTACTAATCTGAAATGAAGCGATTGATGCAGTTTATATATATATATATATATATATATATATATATACACACACATATATAGACGACAATACAGTTATATTCCAAAATCCAAGATGTTCATCTTACCATTTATTTCTTTCCACATGTCAAAACGTCCAACTCTTGACAGTATCTGTTTCGTAGCGCATGAACAATCATATAATTATCATGTTAATTATGAATATTTTCAACACAGACTGTTCAGGAAAGCAAGAACTTTAACTTTAAAAAGATAAAATAAAAGCACAAGGACATCATCACCTAAATTAAAAAATATATATCTGAACAATATTTGCATTGTGTTTTAACATGTAGAAAAAAAAAAACAGATGGAAAGATGAACAACATCTTGGAATTTGAGACATAGCTGTTTTGTCATCTATTTCTACGTGCTCTGTAGTTACATTTAACATACATTGAGTTTTATAAATAGGAGTGGTACAAATAAGGGTAAAATATAATTGAAAAAGAATATTCTTCCCAATGAACAATCATATAATGAATAAATGACAAAAGTCTATATTCCAAATTTCATGATGTTGCCCATCTTACAATTTATTCCTTTAATTCAGTTGACATTGAAAATTCTTGACAGTATATGTTTCATAGCACAAAATCATTCACTTAATTATTATATCAATCCATGAATCTATTTTGTCCTTAACTCAGAAGAAATAGCAACTATTAATCCACCAAAAGGAAATAAAATGCGTTTGGACATGATTAAAAAATATGAAAATTGGAAGAGAAGTTGCAATTGTCTTATTGTTTGCTTACATTACGCCATTTTGAACTTAGAAAAAAAAAAAAATATCTATATATATATATATATGTGTGTGTGTGTGTGTGTGTGTGTGTGTGTATAGTAGTAGATTTTGACTCAAGTCCCTACGGCCGGCAGACAAATTTTGACCAACTTGACACATACTGAAAGTGAAAGTGAAAGAATGCTTACCTGTCTGACGAAGAATTCTACTCTTCAACACAGCTACAAACAGTAAGAATCACGGATTGCCGTTTTCGTAGGGTTTGGTTTTTTTGTTTTGTTTTTATTTTATTTTTTTTTTAAATATCTTTTTTTTTCCGCGAACAGCAGCAGGCTGTCCGTTGGGGAAAAAAAAATTATTCCTGGAAAGCGAAAGAAACGGGTCTTTGAGAATTCAACATTATTGCAGACGGGATCAAGGTAAACACAATTTCTTTTTTTTTTTTTTTTAAGTTAAATTAAAAATAAGTGTTACGACGTAGAAGATGGGGAAGAGACAAACTAAGAAGCAGGGCAAGATATTTTCTTTTTTTATAAAGATTTTTTTTTTAAATTCTTTAAAATTAATTACCACAGCCCAAGCAAGGCGAAAAAAAAAAAAAAAAATCAAGCCTCCATTTGAGTTAGCTTCTAAATTAAAGGATGTGGGTTATAGCTAAGGCAACTGCTTACAGATAGCAACACTTGTACATTATCGTACAATATTATAATACAAGAAATAACGTCATCGGTTCAAGCCATCATCATCATCACTATCATTATTATATCAATGAAAACTGTAGTAGCGGCAGTGGTTGACTTTGTAGTAAGGTGATGCGGGTAGGAGGAGGCGGTGAGAGTGGGAGGGTGGATTAGAATGCTGTTGCTTTTGGTGCTGTTGCTGCTACTGATGATGGATGGATGAAGGAGGTTAGCAGTGAGCCGCGCCTGCGCCGTGATGACGATTTTTCGTGAAAGAAAAGGAGTAATGATTGTTGCGCCCTCCCCTCCTTCTCCCAGTACGCTCTCTATTTATCTCTCTTTCTGAGTCAAACAGAGAGAGAGAGAGAGAGAGAGAGAGAGAGAGAGTTATCTTTCCATATTGCCGAGTGATGCTATGAATTCGATCAATAGTTAAGCCCACACAGCTGCATACAACTGTAAGATGAAGGCTAAAATAAGACAGTTACAAGTTATAAAACTAAATACATGGTTGAAAGACAACAATTTAAGAGTATATGACACACACACACACGGGTACTTATGCAGAATACGGGCCGTGTTGAAATAACGTTATTATTTAGAAACCCATTCCCAACATGGGGGAAGGAGAAGGCGTTTTTATTATTATTATTATTATTATTATTATTATTATGTACTTTCATCTAACAATTTCCATGTAACTTCCGGTTTGCCACTCCTCATGTCAAAAATATATTTTTTTTTTTTTTTTGCTTAATAACGACGTTATTAATAAAAACTTATTTAGAAACGCCCTTCTTGACATGGGATTGGAGAGGGTTTCCTTTGCCTGTACTTTCACCTAACAATTTAATAATTGTTGATTTAATAAAAGTATACCGTAAAATATATATATATATATAGCGCAACCGGAAGTGAAATGGAAACAGTAATCGTAAAGATAACCAATTTAATCAACCAACGATACCGTAAAATTTGAATCTAAGTCAAAAATCATATTTAATATATATATATATATATATATATATATATATATATATATATATATATATATATATATATATGATCCATATTCTGGCTAAGTACCCAAATAAGCTAAACCGATTCGTTTTTTTTTTTTTTTTTTTTTTTTTTTTGCCAATCTAAAGAACTCTTTCGGATGAGCTGGACTTTCCACACATGAAAAACCAATTGTTTGCCTGCTTTCCAGCTGACTAGAATTTGGTAAACAAATTCTTGATGAACCAGTAGTTTCTTCCCCAGAACCGCTAGACTCTGGAATTCCATTCCAGGTCCCTGCTTCCCTAACTGTACTGACATGCAGAAGTTCAAGTGCAACGTGAACCGACATCTTGCTGCCCAAATCCCAACATAGTGCCCCAGCAGTTGCTGCCCCTGATAGTAGCCCCCTACACCAAAGTGGCAATGTGCCTTGTTTGGGGTGAAAATGTAATAAAAAAATTTTTAAAAATAAAAATTTCCACTACTAACGATTACTACGACATTTATCCATTGACTACAGTACACTCATTAGCCTTTATTCTCGAGTGGCCTCTGGGTCTTGATAAGTTGCGATTCCTATGTAAAAAAAAAAAAACAAGAAAAAAAAAACTATGACCTCGTGAAAAGGAAATTAATTAAGGAACAGTGTACAAATAAGCACAAAGTATATATTTGGTATACATCGGATTTATAGTCGCAACAATGAAGCCAAATCAGACTACGATTTTGCTAATAGCAGTTGTGATAGTTTTACTTAAAATAATGATAATGGGATAATTAATATTGAAGCTGAAAACACAGTAATGATGATGATGATGAAGTGAAATTAATCTATATTTTGATGATGATGATGATGACGGACAATATAGCCAAGACTACTACAAGACGAATAAATTAATTTAAGGATGATGAGTGCTCTACAATTATAATTATCTTTAATAATAATAATAATAATAATTACAATAACTATAATAATAATAATTACAATAACAATAATAATAATAATATAATAATAACAAATGTAACAATAATAAATATTACAATAACAATAATAAAAACAATAACAGTCACATATATATTATTTAATTGGAATTCGTTATTACCACCTGACGAAGGCCAGAGGAATAGTTGGCCGAAACGTTGTGAAACAACAACTAAGAAAGATGAGGATAATAGTCCCCAATAAATAAAATAGATAACAATAATAACAATAACAAAAACAATAATAACAAAAATAATAAAATAACAAAAACAATAATAAAATGCCAAAAATAAAATAAAACAATAATAACAAAAACAATAAGATATTAATAATAACCGGTTATTTCCATAGTTAGTCTGTACGTTACGTTTTAAAAAAAAGTTTTTGAAAGCAAAATGCCCTCCCCCCACCAAAAAAAAAACGGCCAAATTCACAAAATTTGCCATTTAAAAGACCAATCTGCCAACCCTGGACAAGAATATGAGAATAACCTCCCTTTGATGTACCATCCTTTTTCGAATATCGTAGTAATATATGATCATTGTTGTAAGAAAGGAACTCATTAATTTCGACATGCAGCAGTTCTTCACTGAAGAGAGAAGTCAGCGAAACATCTATAATATAAATCTCACCTGTCTGTTTAAATGTATGTATGTATGTTTGTCTAAAACATTCGACAGATGCAACGGATTTTCATGAAATTGTTATCATTTTGAAGCTCGACCCTTCAGACGACAAATATCAAAAACTTGGCCAAAAATATTAATTCCTTCACCCTCAAATGGGCACTTTTCTACAGGGAGGGTTGTTTTTTTCACTGACATTTTTTGCAAGTCATTCAACCCTCGCGTCCACGATGTCGTATAAAAGGCGTTATTTTGACCGCCCGTGACGTCACAACCGCGGTAGGCATATTGATAAGACTATTTTTTTTTTTTTTCACCTCTTTTTTCCTCTGGCGCGTTATGGGTTTGAGCTTGCATACTACTCTTATTTTTTTTGCGCTCGCAATTTTCCTGTTTTTTTTCTGCTCAACCAACACCCTTAAACACACCTCTATTTTCTTTTCCGTCTTCACGTCACGGCTTTGAGCCTGCCTGCCTGTCTACTACAACTTCTTTCCTTTTTTTTTTTTTTTTTTTTTGCTTAACACCTCCAAACACCCAGGCAACGCGGGGCACTCAGGCTAGTTACATATACCAAGGGAACATTTGAAAGAAACAGGGGGAAAGAAAATAACATTGTTTGCCAAGAGGTGCTGGACTGAAGGAATAAATTAATGATTGTCTCTTACAATGTGATTTTATTATTTGTATTGAACTATGTAGCACAATATTACTTAGTATTTATTAGTACTTTTTAATTTATCTCATTTAGGTCAGTTCTATATTTAAAATACAATGGACACTTTTTTCATACAAATGTTAATAAACTCATATCTGCTGCATGTTAATAGTTTATCTATCCCCCCCCCCAAAAAAAGTTTTTGCATTATTCATAAAAATATCAGTTTTATCCAAACATATTTACTGATTCATATATTTCCCATTCTGTGGAATTTCTACAGGTCCTGCTAATTATAGAAAATTGTTTAAAAAAATGGTAAGACCCTGCAATATCATTGTAGCCCTTTTGTTAAAACTAAAAGTATCATACCAAATGATGCTATATGAGAACACTCGAGCAACGGTCAGGTCACCAGATGGGGACACTGAATTTTTCGACTTCCGCACCAGTGTTCTACAAGGAGATACACTAGCCCCTTTTCTTTTCATTGTCTGTCTTGACTTTGTACTCTGCACCTCTGTTGATATACACAACATGCTAGGCTTCACCCTTAATGAATCCAGAAACAGACGTCATCAATCGGCACACATAACTGATGTAGATTACGTAGACGATATTGCTTTGTTCGCGAACAACACTGCTGCTGCGTAAGCACTGTTACGTAAGCTAGAAAAGTCTGCAAATGACATTGGTCTCCACATAAATGCGGATAAGACAATGTTTATGACTTTCAATGTGAAAGGAGAAATCAGGGCTTTGGTTGGATCAACACTGAAAGAAGTCGCTGAGTTTACGTATCTGGGCAGCAACATAGCTTTCACAGAGAGAGATATCGAAATTCGCATCTCAAAAGCATGGGCCGCATTGGATGGGCTGCGTTCAGTATAGACTTCAGGACTAACTAACAAACTGAAAAGAAAGTTCTTCAGGGCAGTGGTAGAGTCTATCCTTGTTTACGGTGCTACAACCTGGAGACTCACCAAAAGATTGGAAAGAAAACTAGATGGCACATAAACCTGTATGCTACGAACAGTATTAAATATATCTTGGCAAAATCATCCCACGAAGCAGCAACTTTATGGCAACCTACCTGCCATATCTAATACCATCAGAGAAAAACGCCTACGATTTGCTGGCCATTGTCTGAGGAGCAATCATGAATTGCTATGGACTCCATGACACGGACACGCAAACAAAGGATGACCTACATCCAGCAAATAGCACACAGCGCCAACTGTGAACCTGAAGATCTGAGGCAGCTAATGGAAGACAGGAAACTCTAGCGAGGAACAGTCACATTGGTCCGGGCAAGGAGCCTGTCATGATGATGATGATAAGTATTTATCTCAGTAATCTGGTTAACGTAGTGTCAGAATATTATTATGTTGCTATTACGGTTTATCTCCAATAACCTTATAGGAGTTAAACATATTTCCCTTGTGTGGACGCTCGGTGTGAATGGAAACCTCATAATATCATTATACCATCTTTAGACAGAACAGATACTACCTTTGGATCCTAGACAGAAGACCAATAAGGTATATTTTAGTTTCACGTATGGCCCAAAAGCGACATTTTTTTTTTTTTTCTATTGCGTCTTTGGTGATCGGGAGATCCTATTTATTAAAAAGGAGAATAGAATGTAATAACATACTATGGACATTAAATTAGTTCGTAGATAAGCTAATTTTTATGTTCGTAGCAAGTTATCACCTATCCTCCTTTTTTAATTAATAGGATCTTCCGATGAAATAATTTTCATCTAGACACCGTGACACATGTACATATGTACGTACGATAAAGCTATTACAGTATTAATAGATTCTTGTGAGCCACTGTGCACCCCCCCCCAGCAGCCACTAATGTGAGACACGACCAGAAGAGAAAATGAAGGAGAAAAACAGTGTAAAGGTTGATGGTTGTCGCGCAGGCAGCATGTGGCCCAACAACAGGATCCGTACAGATTTTCAATGTACATTTTCAAGGCTTTTCTAGGCCTTCAACAGGAAAAAATTCAAGTTTTCAAAACAAAATTCTAGATATAAACAATAATATAATAAACTAAAAAACTTTATGATTGACAACAGAAAAAAAAACTCATCTTCATTCATCTCCTTATTTCATGAAGTAGTTTTAAAGGTCAGACAGTTGTTTTTATGAAGTTCTCTAATGCGTAACAAAAGTGGTCAAATATTTACAGCTTTCGTTTTGTGTTTAGTGTCAGTCACGTGCAATTTCAAGGCACTTTCACTTATTTTGCTCAAAACAGATATCTTCTGACATACACAACAATATTTTCATTTCCTAACCCACTTATATTTGGCCAACCAAGTTTGATTAAATGTTATTTTCCAAATCTGATTATGCTGTGTTCGTATTACTATCAAATTTTGAATTTCTGGTATTGTGGATACAAGAGTTATGTCCCTGTATCACCAACCTACTCAATGTTATGATGTTGAAATCATCAGGTAGTTTTGTGATTTAACTCTTACATTGGCAAAAAACACACAACTAGCTACAATGATTATATGCGATTTTCCCCACTCTCTATCTGTGCCTAAATCTAAATATAGATTCCATGAACAAAGCTTCTTTTCCAGAACTACAATGGCCTGCTTCTTGGCTGAATACAGCATAGTAGCCTTCAAATCGAATGTAAAGAAGTTCTTGTCGAGCCATCCCCATAAATAATCAAATTCTACCCAATTTACACGATTACTACTCTATCAGCTTAGACTCATTAATAATTAAAGATAACCAATTTAATCAACCAACGATACCGTAAAATTTGAATCTAAGTCAAAAATCATATTTAATATATATATATATATATATATATATATATATATATGATCCATATTCTACCTAAGTACCCAAATAAGCTAAACCGATTCGTTTTTTTTTTGTTTTTTTGCCAATCTAAAGAACTCTTTCGGATGAGCTGGACTTTCCACACATGAAAAACCAATTTGCCTGCTTTCCAGCTGACTAGAATTTGGTAAACAAATTCTTGATGAACCAGTAGTTTCTTCCCCAGAACCGCTAGACTCTGGAATTCCATTCCAGGTCCCTGCTTCCCTAACTGTACTGACATGCAGAAGTTCAAGTGTAACGTGAACCGACATCTTGCTGCCCAAATCCCAACATAGTGCCCCAGCAGTTGCTGCCCCTGATAGTAGCCCCCTACACCAAAGTGGCAATGTGCCTTGTTTGGGGTGAAAATGTAATAAAAAAATTTTTAAAAATAAAAATTTCCACTACTAACGATTACTACGACATTTATCCATTGACTACAGTACACTCATTAGCCTTTATTCTCGAGTGGCCTCTGGGTCTTGATAAGTTGCGATTCCTTTTTAACACTTCATCTGCGAATGGCCTTCAGGCCTTGACAAGTGGCAACTCCCAAACAAAAAAAAAAACAAAAAAAATAATAATACGATGCAATTTCAGAACAATATATTTCTATTTTATTTCCAATATTTGAAAAATATTTTAATGGTATTTTTATTAATACTTAAAAAAAAATTTAATAATATTTATTTCTATTTTATTTTCAATATTTGAAAAATATTTTAATGGTATTTTTATTAATATTTAAAAAGTAATTTAATAATATTTATTTTGATTTTATTTTCAATATTTGAAAAATATTTTAATGGCATTTTTATTAATACTTAAAAAGTAATTTAATAATATTTATTTGGATTTTATTTTTAATATTTCGGCACAAATTTTTACTGGACATAAAGAATACAATTTTCAAGACATTTTCCATATTTTCAAAAAATTTTCAAGATAACAATAGAAATAAGGCCTTTTCACAGCAACAGTCAAAATTCAATGACTTTTCAAGCTTGTGCAAACCCGATACAACGCGACTGTACTGGAAAAGCAGTCCGCTAGGAACTATCCAAACGACTACACTTTGAACATAGACTAATGGTACAAACACAAACTGACTTACTCCGGATCTGAGATGGAACACGTACATCAAATTCGTAGCCAAAGATGCTAGTAAAATTCTCTTCTTCAAGGATGGAGTACTGTTGCCACATCTAAGCAGGAGCTGCGAGAAAGACCTTATCCTGCCTTGACAGAATTCAAAATAGGCTTTGAAGCCTAGTGGGGGAGGCCCTTTTCTCTGCAACCTCTTTGTCACAGAAGAGACATTATAAGCCAGTCACTACTTTGTTATTTTCATAGCAAGTGCTCGTCTTAGCCCCGTGTTTTGACAAGCTTCTGGGTTTGTCCTTTACTCCTGATCTGAAATGGAACACGTACATCAAGTCTGTTGCCAGGGTCGCTGGAAAGATAGTGGGATCCTTCTACCGCTCCAGAAGATATCTCACTACTGATGCAATTCTCTATCTATATAAAAGCCAAGTACATCCAAGGATGGAATACTGCTTCCATATCTGGGCAGGAGCTGCTAAAAACAGCCTATCCTGCCTTGACAGAGTACAAAATAGACTTCGTGACTTAGTGGAGGATGCCCTTTTCTCTACCCTGCAACCTCTCTCCCACAGAAGAGACGTTGCGAGCCTATCCTTGTTTTATCGTTATTTCCATGGCAGGTGCTCGTCTGAACTCCAATCTCTGGTCCCCCCCCCTCGCCAACCTTTCACGAAAAACACCCGTCTAGCTGAATCCACTGTGAAAAATTTCCCCCACTCTTTATCTGTGCCTAAATCAAAACGTGGATTCCATGAACAAAGGTTCCTTCTTAGAACTGCATGCCTGTGGAACTCTGTTCCGTCTGCCTGCTTCCCACCTGCCTACAACTTGGATGTCTTCAAGTCCAATGTTAACAAATTCCTAATGAACCGCCTCCTTAAGAAAACACTTCATCAAATCTCCACACTAACATACTGTACTTGCAATAACCCTTATCCCTGAGTGGCTTCCGGGCCTTGATAAGTGGTGACCACCGTGTAAAAAAAAAAAAAAGTATCTACGGTCCTCCTTCCTGACTTTCACGAAAAACACTCGTCTATCTGAAACCATTACCAATAATTTTCCCCACTCTTTATCTGTGGCTAAACTTAACAGAAAATTCCATGAACAAAGCTTCTTTCTTAGAACTAAATGCCTGTGGAACTCTGTCCTGGTTTCCTGCTTTTCAACTGAACCGGAAACATAAAAATGCAAACAAACAAATCATCCAAGCAAGGGGACCAAACCTGATAATAACTAATAAGAAAAAAATAAAAGAACCCTGGCAACTTTTAGATTTTGCCATCCCAGCAATGACAGGGTGCAAATCAAGAAGGCATAAAAAAAACTGAACAAATACACGGAGATTGACAGAGAATATAAAAGAATATGAAACATGAAAAAAAAAAAAAAAAAATAATAATAATTGCAGGAGTACTAGGAATAGCTCTGAGAACCTGAAAAGATTACTAGACAAAATTGGAATTAATGAGAAGATTAGAATCATACAAGAAATGAAAACATACAACGAAAACAGCTGAAATATTAAGAAAACCCCTTGAGTGTGGAAACCAACTCACAGGATTAGGTAACATGAACCAACCACATGTAAAGCTGATTTCATCACATTGATTGTCGTTATCACAACATCTTGGATGGTAACATGGGTTGGTTGGTTGTTTTATGACATATCAATCATTTATAGGTTATTTAATGCTGAATGCAGTAATTTTGAAAAAAAAAAATTGTTATGCTTCAAATTCAACTCTGTTCTGTTGAAGTAGAAGGCTTTCCAGGATCAACAGTGAAGGGGTGGGATTTTGCTGCTTGCTTGGTTTGGTTGTTTTGTGGAACAAAAATGTTTTTTGTATTATTTGGACACATCAAACTATTGTTCCCATCTTGTGTTATTTTCACAATGTTTCGATCGATGTAACCTCCGACCTTCTTCAGGTGTATCTTGTCCAACTTGGAAATGTTTGTCGAACTCAGGTAATTTGGACGGAATTTCGAGTGGAGCACTTTATTTACTTCATGAGGGTAGTTCTGTCAGCCATGACTGGATAGAAGTCCTAAATAATTCGCAAGTGTGTTTTTCGGTCACCCACACTAAGGATTGAACTGTCTTCAGAAAAATCTCACTTTTTACAATTGATTTTACCAAATAGTCTAACCACTGCACCACGGGTCATGTTCTTGTTTTTGACTTTGCAGTACAAGATTGAGTTTTGCAAAGGGAAAGGGAAAAAACAATAACATCAGCATTTGGTGCAGTTTAGGTCAGGAAACCGACATCTTCAGACAGCCTCATCTAGTAGAACCAGATGCCCTAACAGGCATTAGCACTTCAGGCCAAAGTGGACCTAAGAGAAAAGGTAGCTAAGGATCAACTTAATATTGCCCACAAATGAGGCCTTTAAGGTCATGCCAGGACTTAGGTAATAAGGGGTTAACTACAGAGAGGATTATGCATTCAGGAGTTCTCGTTCATTCTCAGTCAAGTCAAGGTGAAATTTCTTGCATATTATTTCATTTTTTTTTTAAATAAAGAGTAAAAAAAAATTAATAAAGAATTTTATGTTACAATTGATTAAATCAATCTATATATCTATAAAAGATAAAGTGTCTGTCAGTCTGTCTGTGTACATTTCCCTAAACAATATCTGTCAGTTTTCAGTCTACAGACTCGAACTTTGATATAGGGGGTACTGAGATTTTAGAAAATCTTTGTAATCGATTTTTGGCCAGAAATTTGGCTGTTAAGGGGTCAAAATTCAACGATTTGACCTTTGAGAACTCTACTAAACTCCTCTGCCAATTTTGGGTCTAATCATTTGAAATTTTAGATATAGGTTCCTTAGACATGGATTTAACTTAATAACTTGATTTGAGCCCAAAACAATAAATGTTAAGGGGTCATAATAGGAGTCAAAGTTAAAAACAAGTTGGCCTCTGCGGTCTCTACCAAACTACTCAGACAATTTTTAGTCTAAACATTTGAAATTTTACATAAAGAGTATTCAGAGATAGGGCAAGCTTTTTAATCGGTGTGGGTCGAAAATTTGAGCTACCAAAATATAAATCTATGTATGTATGTTTGCATGTCTGCCTAAAACTTTCGACAGAGGCGACAGATTTTCACAAGATCAGTAGCGTTTTGAAGCTCGACCTTTCAGACGACAAATATCGAAAAATTGGCTAAAAACATTAATTTCTTCACCCTCAACTGGGCATTTTTCTAAAGGGAGGGGTTGCTTTTTTCGCCGATATTGTTGAAAGTCATCTCCTCTTTTCGATTGTCTAGCCTTAATTTAAACCTATGTCACTTCCGGTTTGGCAGTGGTGGTAACAGCAAAGATGTCACGTTTTTTTCCTCCCATTCTTTTCCTCCTTCGCACTATGGGTTAGAGCCTGCCTTCCTACTACCACTTTTTTTTTTTTTTTCCCTCTCAACATACACATCCAAACACCCGAGCAACGCCGGGCTGAAATGCTAGTACTATATAAAGAGATTTTATTTTATTTTTTTTTTTTTGAAGACAGCTGTTTTACGAAATAATTTACGTCAGAGAAATGAAGATGTCATAGCAACGTATTTTCAAATCAGCAGAAAACCAGCAATGACAAAAACGTCCATACAAATTGCACGCAGCTAAAAATAGCTCAACACATACACGCACATCAGTGAACGTAAAACATCCGGTATTTTTTTTTTTTTTTATTATTTCTTTTTTACCCCCCAACAAGGCATACTACCACTTGTAACGTAAGGAGCTACTATTTAGGATCATGTCTAACAGGGGACTGTGGGGAGTTGAGCAACAAGATGTCCATCTTAAGCAGAATGCGGACTGTTACGTTCCTACTTACTTTACCTCCCCACGGGACAGAGTTATACCTCCCCCGGGACAGAGTTATACACAAGAGTCAATTTTTAACGTGGAGAAAAGGAACAAAAATAAAAATTGTCTCAGTCGTGATGGATTTCTCCTCCACTGACAGAGAACATGAAATTGAAGTGTAGCATCTGAAGAACAGATACTACAGTTTGATCTTGGCCCAAAGGCCAAGATAGGGTTTTCAAATAAAAATGAAAGTTTTTTTTTTTTTTTTTTTTTTTTTTTTTTTTTAATTCTTTTTCACCCAAAAGGCACTTGGAACATACTGGACTACTTTTTGGGATCGTGTCTAACGGGGGACTGTGGGGAGTTGAGCAGCAAGATATCTTATGCAGAATGCTTAAATTTTTTAATTTTTTTTTTTAATTTTTTTTATTTTTCATTTCAAAAGGCATATTACTACTAGGAACGTTGCAGCAAGATGTCCGTCTTATTTAAATACGGACCGTGCTATATTTTAGATAGGATTTTCAATTTTTTCTCCCCTTTTTTTTTTTTTTAATTCTTTTTCATCGAAAAGGCACATTGCCACTTGGAATGTAAGGGGCTACTCTTTGAGATTGTGTAAAACAAGGGATTGTAGGGAGTTGAGCAGCAAGATACCTATCTTACGCAGAATACAGACTTT
>NC_136526.1:14005848-14048348 GCF_053919585.1 Euprymna scolopes
GAAATCTTTCGAGACTGAGGCAATTTTAATGTTTTGTTATTATCCAGAGTACCCCTTTTTTTTGGGGGGGGGGGGCTAGATTTTCCTCACATTAGAAACCGACCGGGTTATCTGTACTTTCACTTAACAAATTAATAAAAGAAAAACATATTGTAAAATTTGAATTTAACATGAAAATACTATTTTAAAAAATAGCACGATAACATAAGTGCCACTTTAGGTACTCCTTGGGCGTTCAGTTCCATGGCGACCAGCATAATTATTTAATGGTCGCTTCCTTAGCCCCCCCCCCTAGTCAAGGCTAATGCATGCGCACATAACATTTTTTTATTTACTGACGTTGGCTTAGTAACTAAATGATTTATTGATAATTTCGTAACCCTTAAACGCATGCCGGAAGATTTAAATTGGTTCATTATTGTTGTAATGAAAAAAAAAAAGTTTCATTCAACACAAAACCAAAAACACATATTAATGATAAATGATTTATTATTCTATTCATTGAAATTTAATAATTTTTAGATAAAAAAAGTAAAAAAAAAAGTTAATAAAAAAAATAGCTGCTTATGTGCGCATAAAAAACTTGTTCTTGTTTTTTTTAGATTAGGCCCCCCAACCATCTCATCTTAAGAACAGCTTCCGGAATAAACACCACTTTTGGAGGGGAGGGGCTATTTGCAAAATTTAACTGATATTTGTTGTCAGCATACCCACCCGAAAATACTATTAAAAAAAAAAAAGGAGGGGTTCAGTGCCCATGGCAGAGAAGTAGATTTATTTATCAATAAAAGTTGCGGAGAAGTAAATTTATTTATCAATAAAAGTCGTCATTTAAAAAAGAAAATTGTGGAGGTGGACCTAAATGTAAATATTTACCCAAAAAATTATCCCGAAGTTTATTACAAAAACGTTTTGTTTTCGGACTATTCAACAATTTGTTCATCCGCGCATGTAAATTAAAAAATATTTGTAAAAGTGAGAAGTTATCAGTAAATGATTTAGTTTTTTTTTTTTAATTTACTCATTTATTAATTTTTTTACATTAGGTCCACCTCCACAAATGTTAAGAACGGCTTTCAGAATAAACACCCTCACCCTCTCCATGTTAACAACGGATTTCGGAATAAACACCATTGGGGGGGGGGGTATTTTAAAAAAAAGTTGATAAAAGTCGTCATTTAAAAAGAAATTTAAAATCAAATGTTTTTAAAAGTGAGAAATTATTAATAAATGTTTAGTAACATTTTTCGGTGCTAATGCAGAGAGTGATCCGCGCTATTTTTTAAATCGTATTTCCACGTTTAAAGTTTTATGATGTTTTTTTTTATTCAATTGCAAGGTTAAAGTACAGAATAGGTACAAAACACCCTCCCCTCCCCATATTAAGAATGGCTTTTTAAATAATAACGTTATTATTTCAGCATGGATCACTCTCGGCATGAGTTTTACTTTTTATGAATATTAAAAGAAAAATGGTTCTTTTAATATTCATAAAAAGTAAAACTTTTTTCAAAATAAATAAATAAATAAATGTTTGTAAATGTGACAAATAATCGTTTAGTTACGGCAACGTCAGTAAATAAAATATGTTACGTGCGGGGTGGGGTGGGGGACTAAAGGAGCGACTATTATTTTTTTCTGCTTGTCACCATGGAACTCAACGCCCAAGGAGTACCAAAATGTAATTTTTTTTGTCAAATAAATAAATTGCAAGCAATTTTTGCAATAAATAATAGATAGCAACTTCATTAATTTTACGACTCGCTCCAGCATATTATAAACATCCTAACTTCCACATGTTAAAACGGCTTTCGGAATGAACACCCCCAACCTCCCCATAATAAGAACGGCTTTCGAGGTTTATGGAAGGGCGTTTTTTTTTTTTTTTAACATGGGGAGGTTAGGGTTTTTATAATACGTTGAGGCATGTCGTAAAAATGAAACAGTTTAGAAAAAGAACAAACTTTTTTATGTAAACAATGCCGTGAAAAGAAACTAAACAATTAAAACGTAATGTTTCATGAGTAAAAAGCCTTAAGATAAATTTTAAAAGTAAAAAATTGGTAAGTACATAAATGAATTTAAATTTTTAAAATATGGGATTATTTTTTTGTGTGTGTGTGCTAATGCAGAGACTGATCCGCGCTATGTTTTTTAAATCGTATTTCCACGTTTAATTAAAGTTTTATGATATGTTTTTATTTAATTGTAAGGTTAAAGTACAGAATAGGTACAAAACACCCTCCCTTCCTCATGTTAAGAATGGCTTTTTAAATAATAACGTTATTATTTCAGCATGGATCACTCTCTGCATGAGTAAGTTTTTTTTTTTTACTTATCTTGAAATTTGAGAGTAGTTGAAACGGAAGTTACCAGAAATAAAACCGGGCAAGTCTCGCAGAAACGACTTCGAAAAAATTTATATTTTATTTAATATTTTAATAATTCGCGAGGTAAATTTATTTTAATGACATAAAAACATGCCTCGACTCTAAAGATGGGTTGTCTGAAAATTTCAAATAAATTGGTAACGTAGAAATATGGTCTTATTCACTTTTAACGAACCAAATTTACATTTTTATATACATAGATGTATACATACATATGTACATACATACATACATACGTACGTACGTACATATATATATATATATATGTATACATATATATGTACATACATACATACATACGTACGTACGTACATATATATATATATATATGTATACATATATATATATATATATATATATATATATATATAGGGCTCTACATTACAAGTGTCAAAGGTCAACTAAAGATAAATTTGTCCATAGAGTCCTGATTATATATATATATATATATATATATATATATATATATATATATATATATATGAGAGAGAGCAACGAAGCCAGTCTCAACTGAAGTGATTCAGAATAACTTACAGACAATTAGGACCAGCATCCAGATTCAATTCTTGTTGGGATATTGAACATATCTACATTAACACAGCGCAATGCAATCACGAGACATGCATTGCTGTGAGGCTAAGTGTGTGGATATTGATCGAAACTTGTGTGGCTTATTATACATAAAATAGATTCAGTTTTTTTTCCTTCTATGTTTGACCGGAATAGATTAACCAAACTAATAAAGGGTAGATAAAAACATGTTTCGTCCGTGATTTAAGCCAATTATTGGACAGTATCTTCAAAAGAAACAAAAAATGGTTCATTCGATTAGGACTACATATTAATATCAGAAAAATCAGTATTTCTCTTTCTTTCTGCCATAAATACAGAAAGTGGGAGGTGAACTCACCCTTAGTTAACATGTACTCTTATTATCCTACTTGACACCATTTTATAAAGGTACAGTGTTTAAAATACACTCTTTCATTACATTTATTATTATTGGTTCATTAATGCTTTAATTATTTTTCATTTTGCATTGGAATCTTTTGTTTATAGATTACTAGCCTAGCTACTCAGCGTTGCCCAGGTGTTTGGAGGCGTGTGTTGAGCAAAAAAAAAAAAAAAGTGGTAGTAGGCAGACAGGTTTGAACCCATGAATGTGAAGAGCGGTGTTAAAAAAAAAATGATAGTAACGTGGGGAGGGAAACGAAACAACAGTAAGCTGCCAGGATGAGGAGAGGTGTTTAAAAAAAAAAAAAAGAAGTGGTAATAGGTAGGCAGGTTGGCAGGCTCGAACCCGTGATGTGAAGGTAGGAAAAAGAAAGTGAAAGGAAATCTTATGTCTTAGCCGATGTCTCCAAGCGTTGAAATTAACCGAAGTCCATCCAACGGTGACGATGATTTGCTAAAATGTCAGAAAAAAAAAACAAAAAAAAAACGACCCCTCCTTGTATAAAACGGCCGAGTTTAGGGTGAAAAAATTAATGTTTTTTGCCAATGTTTCGATATTTGTCATCCGAGATGTCGGACTTCAAAATGATACCGATTTCATCAGCATCCGTCGCCTCTGCCGAAAACTAAAACATCTTTCCCTCACCTTTTTTTTTTTTTTTTTTTTTTACATAGGCATCACCACGTATCAAGGCCAAGAGGTCACTTGAGGATAAGGGTTAAGAGTGTACAGTAGAAATTGGAAAATATAGTAATCGTTAGTAAATGGAAATTCGGTAAATTTGTTAACAAGTGGAACAGCTCATCAAGAAGTTGTTTACGTTAGACTTGAAGACAACCATATTGTAGTCAGCTGGAAAGCAGCAAAACAGAAGACAATTCCATAGGCGTGCAGTTCTTATCTTTTTTCTATTCCTTCTCCTCCAGCTTACCACATGGAAGAGAAGTTGCTTTTCTACCTGCCTAATTTTTGTTTTGTCTTCAAGTATTTTAAAACGTTTTTATTTTACTGATTTTTTTTATTTATTGACTCGCGGGGGGGGGGGTAAATCAAAACAAAATGGAAAATAAAGAATAAGCGATGGTAATAACGCTGGTTAAATATCATAACTTTTTTTAATCGGAAAAACAAAAAACAAAAAAAAACAGCAAACATGATGCAAAATAATGAACAAGCGAACAAAAAAGAAATTGCATAAAAAAATAAATAAATAACCCCATTTAAATGTTAAAACTTCTTAAAAAAATCGGGAAAACAAAAACAAAAAAAAACAGCAAACGTGATGGAAAAATAAGAAGAAAAAAATCGAACGTAAAAATGGCATAAATAATCCTGTTTCAATATTAAAACTTAAAAAAATAAAAAAAATAAAAAAATTATATCTGATATCTTGGCTGGAATGTGCAATCTTAAGATAACGACGTTGCCACTATAACGACTGGTCTATGACCGCATGAGCGAAATTAAGTCTTTTTTATATTTAAACTAATTCAAGAAAGAACGTTTTTTGCGCATGCATGTTTGGCTAAATTGTCATGAAGGAACGATTTTTTTCTACCCCTCCCTGTAGAAAAGTGCCCAGTTGAGGGTGAAGGAATTAATGTTTTTAGCCAATTTTTCAATATTTGTGATCTGAAGGGTCAAGCTTCAAAACGATACCAATCTTGTGAAAATCCGTCGCCTCTGTGAAAAGTTTTTGCAAGACATACATACATGCATACATACATGAT
The DNA here is from genome assembly GCF_053919585.1 of Euprymna scolopes. Lineage (NCBI taxonomy): Eukaryota > Metazoa > Mollusca > Cephalopoda > Sepiida > Sepiolidae > Euprymna > Euprymna scolopes. The sequence goes on from NC_136526.1 coordinate 14,010,924, forward strand.
GATTGCTGCATCTTTCCAGATGATTGCCGTCACATTGAGTTCTCCCAATCTTGTCATCCATGCCATCTCAGATGACTCTGCACTCCCGCCGCAGATTTGCACATCTTGAAGCAGATGTGACATACAAATTGAGCAATTTCCATCGCGTTGATTTCCTCTGCCACTATAACGACTGGTCTATGATCGCATGAGCAAAGTTAGATCGTTTTTTTTATATCTTAACTAATTCAAGAAAGAACGTTTTTTGCACATACATGTTTGGCTGAATTGTCATGAAGGAACGATTTTTTGCTACCCCTTCTGGTAGAAAAGTGCCTAGTTGAGGGTGAAGGAATTAATTTTTTTATCCAATTTTTTGGTATTTGTTGTCCAAAGGGTCGAGGGTAGAACAACAAATCTACATTCAATAAAAATATACAGATCGGTTGAAAATTGGACCGATTGATGACAGTTATTAGTAGTACTTTTGTTTAATGTTCACAAGATAGAGAAGGCATGCAACTTTTTTTGCTTGTGTTAAGTCATTTGTTGACCATTTTCTTTTTAAGACATAAATGTAGTTTGCTTGAAGCATTGTTTAACGTGTATATAATAAAGAAAATTTATAAAAGTCAAAAGCGTAACGGATAAAAACAAACTGCAGCAAATCAAGACATAATGGGGGAATGAGCTCTGGAGATGAATCTTTTATTTTATGTACTAACAAGTCACTATTTATCAAGGTCCATAAGTCATTCGAGGATAAGGGTTAATGAATTTGTCTGGAAGACAGTGAAACGACAGTGTGAGGTTTGGTCACAACAGTTGGGACTGGCCAGAAATTAAATACAATATATATGTATCTTTCATTTTTTTTTTTTTTTCAATATATATATATATATATATATATATATATATATATACTAGCCTGCATGCCCGGTGTTACCCGAGTGTTTTGAAGTGTGTGCTGAGCAAAAAAAAAAAAAAATTTGTAGTAGGCAGGTAGGCTCGAACCCATACCGCAAAGGAGAAAAAGTATGTGAAAAAACAAAAAAAAAAAAAAAACTTGACGTTTTTTCTGTTGCACCAATCACAAAAATGGAAGCGACGAATGTCTATATTAAGGCTAGTCAATCGAACAGAGGGGATGACTTAAAAATATCGGCAAAAAAGCGACCCCTCCCTGTAGAAAAATGCCTAGGGATTAATGTTTTTAGACAATTTTTCAATATTTGTCATCCGAAGGGTATGCTTCAAAATGATACCCAGCTCGTGAAAATTCGCCACCTCCATTGAAAGTTTTAGGCAGACATACATACATACATTTAAACAGACAGGTGAAATTTATATTATAGATATATATATATTTTACTAGCAGAGAGACTCCATGTTGTCCGGGATTAAATGATGATCAACGAATGTTTCACACTCCCATATTTATTTTATCATCAAAATCGATGAAATTGCCTATTTTTCAATCAAATATTGATTTCTGCTCTAGTTTGGGATCCACTGTGGTGCACAGAGAGGAATCTTCATTTAACTCCTTACAGTGACTTAGCACATAATACATTATAGTCTACATTGCACTGTAGAGAACCTACGGTTGATTTTATAATATCTTCATATGGCTAGCATTATAGCTTAAAATGCAAAAGTCAAGTATCATGCTTTAATTGTGCTCCAAACAGAAACACTCATTTTGAACACGTCCTTGTCATATCAAAGAACCTACTGTCGATTTTATATGCCTGACCTTTCTGCTTGTGGGGCGATAATGGCTTGAATCTAAGTTTAAAATGAAAAAGTCAAGTATCATGGTGCAATTGTGCTTAAAAAAACCCATTCATTTTGAACGCACCCGTCATATCAAAGAACCTACTGCTGATTTTATGTCAGTTCTTTCAGCTCATGTGGTAATAAAATATCTCAAATGTACTTATGATGTTAGGCTGTGTAAGGTGTTAACTTTGGTCAAAACTGCCTGTTCCCTCTTTCATTGGATTATTTTGATTATCGACACTTATCAAAGACATTCCAACACAAAACCTATCTAAAAACACTGCGAGGCACACAGAGCCTTTGTGTGAAATTTCATAAAAATCGGCCCAGCCATTTTTGAGTTCATAGGGAACTCACTCACGTACTTGCATCGTGTTACTACTTGCATCAGCATGAACAGATGGAAGTTTTGTACTGTATGATATTTCGGGAAAATTTCTCTTCCTCAGATATGCATTTGACTTTAGTTTAAACATGTTTCTTTTTCACCTCTTTTTATCTGTTGAAAATTATCAACCATCGCCCTGCTTTCTATACCGATTTATACGTTTTTCCTTACATTTTTTAAATTTATTATTGAAGCATTTTTAAGAAACCAATGTTTTCATTTTCAACTGCTAACGTCTTCCATGTTTTTAACATCTGCCGTCATTTTTTTTTTAAGTTTATACGTCCCTCTTATTCTCCCTATAATCAAAGGAAAAACTTTTAAAAAATTTTAAAAGCAAAGATACGGTTGGTGGATTATTTTTCTTTAGATTAAACATGAAGAGTGTTTGTTCTTTCAATTCGTGAAATTTTAATAAGATAATACTGAACTCAGAAAAAAGTATAAAAGACTTGCATTAGAAAGCAAATAACAAGTCAGACAACCCTCGATCTTTGAAATGAATCCAAAAATAAATCCATCTATTATTTAAAGGGAATTTGTCTGTGTGTACGTATGTCAAGCTAAAAGTGAAAAAAAAAACAACTACAAAACAAAGTTCCACAAAGTTGATATCGTCTTGAACAGTGTTGTCCCAAATGAATATTTAAAATTGAGAAAAACAAGGGGGTTAAAGTTTTTCAGTGCCATTATGTATTAATTTAGACAGAAGATCAGAAGATGCTGACTGATTCCACAAAAAAATCTATTAGGTAAAGGAGAATTGTCTGTGTGTGCCCATCTAGAGAGGATTGGGCTGGGTAGAAGAGTAAGAAGGAAGAGAAAACAGAGAAGACAAAAAAAGAGAAAGATAGACGGGTAGAAAGAGACGGAAGTTTTCTGAGAAATATGCTACACTTTTTCCCGGGCAATGATGGATAGCTCTGCTTGTTCTAAATATAACCGTAACGGTAAGTTTTTTGTTGTTTTTTTTTTTTACTTTAGATAATCAGAAATGATAATTTATACAAATTCATTTTCTCCTTCAGTGTGTTTAGAACTAAACTTAACTTCTACGAGCAAAATTTATTTCCTAGATTTCCTAGAACAGCCCATCTGTGGAACGCAATAGCATGGGGTTGCTTCCATCATCCTCTCATCTCATCTCCGTTGTCTTTCAGGACGCTTCACCACCGAATCTACACAACCTCTCCAGTTCTCGCGATCTTTCATGACAGTTTGCAGGTCCCAAACACTTTCCAAACCTGAGGCCTGTAGCAGTTTGTCAGTGGAGGTCATTGCTTCCCAACTAACTATAACGTTGCTGTTTTCAAGTCCAATGTAAACAAATTCGTGTTGGGCCGTCCTTTCTAATAGTCAGAAACTGACTAGTTACAACCATCGTCACTAATTCCTTGGTGTTCCGCCGTCTGTCAGGCTCAATAATCCTTATCCTACCTAATTTCGAACATTACTGATTATCATCAGTGTTGTCACACCAACTACCTGACACTCATTAACTCTAATCCTTGAGTGGCCTTTTGCCCTTAACAAGCAGTAACTCTCGTAAAAAAAAGAAAAAGAAAAAAAAAAGGAAGAAGTTATGTAATTCTATGAATACTAGCAGGCCGCCTGGCATTGCCCAGTTGTAAGATACGCTTAAATATGATAATTTTAATTCATGCAGATTATGCATTTATTATTATAGAGACAATTCTTCTCTTTCAATTATTATATTTAACACATATATACATATATATATATATATGACTTGAGTGCCATCAGCTAAAATTGAAACCAAAACATACAACTTTCCACTCTCTGAGCCACACCCATATGCACACTATATATAAATTCACCTATCATCCTGTTTTTTAAAAGATTAAATCGCCCGATAGTCGAAGAAAAGATTCAAGCAGGCAATATATATATATATATATATATATATATACACACACACATATATATATTTATTTATTTACCAGTGGTGAAAAAACCGGACTAGAGTGCTCAATGTGTAGCCAGAGCAGTATATAGGAAATTTATTACTGTGAGTCCAGAATGAGTTTACATATTGTTTCAGCTAGAAGATCCTCAAAAAGAGGAAATATCAAACTAGCATCATATATATATATATATATATATATATATATATATATATATGAGATAAATCACAGGTTAGAAATCAAGTGAATTGTCCTATTAGAAATTAGAGTGAGGTAATATTTTAATTTTATTTGGAACATGCTTTAAGTCTATCGGATTACTCAATCACCTCTAATTTTCCCCTTGGATCACTACTCGTCCGACCTGGCAGTAATATCCCGGAAACTATTAAACTCGTTCCGATATTGTATGATATCCTATATATGACTCTTAAGAACCATCTAAATAAATAAGATGGATTATGGAAATAAATATAATTCCTCTCCATATATTACTCGTTTCAAACATTAAATTCTTAACTTGAATATATTTTTATGTATATTTTAATCTACAGAATTTAACTTTAATCATTACACTTTATATATACATATATATGTATATATATATAACTACTTCATCATAAGCCTGATGAATCCTAGCAGGGATTAAATGCGGAATATTCTGCGTAGCTTAATTGCCATATAAATTTATAACTTACTATATACACATATATATATATATATATATATATATATATATATATATATATATATATATATATATATATATATATGAACAAATGATTAATAAGACATGTTAAAAGACATCTTGAAAAAGAGTTAAAAACATATTTAATTTTAAAAAAAGGAAACAAGTGGATCATTTTGATTATCTTGGTAAACTTATTGTAATTTTTATTTTTATTATATATATATATATATATATATATATATATATATATATATATATATATATATACTAGCATTTCAGCCCGGCGTTGCCTGGGTGTTTGGATGTGGATTGTGAGCAAAAAAAAAAAAAGTGGTAGTAGGAAGGCAAGCTCGAACCCATAACGTGGAGAAAAAGAATGGGGAAAAAACCTGACGTCTTTGCGGTTACGATCACTGCCAAACCTGAAACGACTTATGTTAACATTTAGACTAGACATTCGAAGGGAGAGGATAACTTTTAAAAATATCGGCGAAAAAAGCGAACCCCCCCCCGTAGAAAAGTGCCTATTTGAAGGTGAAAATATTAATGTTTTTAGCTAATTTTTCGATATTTGTCGTATGAAAGATCAAACTTTAAAACGATACTGATCTTGATAAAATCCGTCGCCTCTGTCGAAAGTTTTAGGCAGACATGCAAACATACATACATACATACATTTATATATTGGTAACTAAAAATTTTCGACCCAAACCGATTAAAAAGCTTGCCCTACCTCTGAATACCCTTTATGTAAAATTTCAAATGTTTAGACCAGAAATTGTCCAAGTAATTTGGTAGAGACCGCAGAGGTCAATTTTTTTTTAAAACTTTAACCCCTATTATGACCTTTAAAATTTATTGTTTTGGGCTCAAATCAAGTTATTAAGTTAGATCTATGTCCAAGGAACCTATATCTAAAATTTCAAGTGTTTAGACCCCAAATTGTCGGAGGAGTTTGGTAGGGGTTTCAAAGGTTAAATTGTTGAACTTTGACCCCTTAACAGCCAAATTTCTGGATGAAAACCGAAAATAGATTTTCCCAAATGTCAGTACCCTGTATATCAAATTTCGAGTCTGTAGACTAAAAATTGACAGACTTATTGCGTAGGGAAATGTACAGACACACATACATGTTCACTTTTATAGATATATATATATATATATATATATAGGTATTTTTTTTACGACCTGGCCCAGCATAGTATAAACACCCTCAACAACCCTATGTTAAGAACGGCTTTCGGGATAAACACTGTTCCCAACTTCTCCATACTAAGAACGACTTTCGAGGTTGGGGGGGGGTATCCCGAAAGCCGTTCTTAACGGTTGTTGGGGGTATATATATAATATATATATATATATATATATATATATATATATATATATATATATATATATATATAGAGAGAGAGAGAGAGAGAGAGAGAGAGAGAGAGAGAGAGAGAGATTCATCTGTTATCCTGTTTTATTAAATGATGGAATTGCTTGACCGTCGAAGACGATGCAAGATAGCAAGCAAGATCCATTTTTTTTTTTTTTTTAGATAGATTACTGCAAATACTAACGAAGCATAATTTTTTCCCCCATTAGATTTGACTGAAATCAGCTGCGTTGCCCGAGAATGGTCGTCCCGAGATCACAAGATCTTAGGCCGCTGATAACTGGTTGCCGCCCACTCAGTGAATGGGTAGCACTAGCTGACTGCGTCATACAAAGGAGGAAAGGAAAAGAGAAAAGAAAGAGAAAAGGAAAAAAATTATGAAATACAAAATCAGTCATTTTGTGAAATTTAAAATAGGTTAGCGGTTCTTTGTTTTGTTTTTTTGTTTTTTTTTTACAATAAATTATTATAATTTTAAACTGTTAGGTTCAGATTAATATTTTAGTTAAAAAAATTGGAGACCGAGTGAATTTCGTTTTTTCTACGGCTAGCATCAGACAGAAAAGTAGACAGTGGCCAGGATGACCATTAAATTGGGATGGACAGAATCGTAGATTGGCTGACCGATTTAATTGAACATTTCTAACTAAATAAATATATATACACACATACACAAATACAAACACACACACATATATATATATATATATATATATATATATACATACATACATACAAATTCACACACGCACACATACACAAATACACACATGCATATAGGCATACAAATTCACACCTATATAAATATATAAATTCACACATACAAATTCACACACACACACACACATAAGTGACCTTATCTGTGTGAGGAATGGTCACTACCAAACTCCTCTGTAAATTTATGGTCTACAGACTTGAAACTTAATACATAGTGAATTCAGAACTGTGGAACAAACTTGATTTGGTTTTTAGCCGGTAAAATAGCTGCTAAGTGGGTAAAATTTATAAAAACATCGAAACTTGGCAGGCATAAGTCGACTTAAAGTACTTTTCTACGCATGCGCAAATATACCTTTATAGGTTGCACGGCATTATTTTTGTTTTTAACTTTTTATATGCGTATGGACGTGGGTCATAGGATAATGAATAAGGCTGGAGCGTTATACGTTTTGGTTTCGATTCTACCTGATGGCACCGAAGTCAGATTTTTTACTTTTGAAATCGCTACTGTATATTGGGTACAATTTAATAATCAATAGAGAATTGTCACTATAATAATAAAAACGAAATCTGCATGAATTAAAATATCATATTTAAGCGTAATCGTAAGTCCCTACACTAATGATTCCCAAAAGGATGGAACACTAGTGTCTGTAGGTAGTAAAAATATTATAGTAATAATTATGTGTGTGTGTGTGTGTGTGTGTGTGTGTGTGTGTGTAAATATATATATTAGTGTTGGATAATTGAAACTAATATATATATATATATATATATATATATATATATATATATATATATATATATATATATATCAATCAATACTGGTAGCCAAATTGAATAGTGAAATGTTCATATCTCTGGTTCTTTGGGACGAAACTACATGAAAATTTGCAGGCTTTTTGAAGATAATATGGTAAAAATTTTATGACAATTGGTTAAAAAGAACCTATATTTTGAAACCAATAAAATATGGCCAAACTTGCTTACATTTGTATACATAGTGTTCTGCAGGCCAGTTTCAGTTTTGCTGCTTCAGTTGTCTCCCCTGTGGCCTTGCTGAGTCACTAATATATATATATATATATATATATATATATATATATATATATATATATATATATGATTAGTTTTTTTTTGGAAAAAGAATTCCAGCAGAGTGCTCAATTAAAAGGAAAATCCAAAATGTAAGAGCGTACACAATATATATATATATATATATATATATATATATATATATATATATATATATATATATGAAAATAGTGGAAATAGTATTCCAACAAAATAGAGAAATAAAAAGGAACAAACCGTATTATGTGTTCATCAACGTTTCGTCTTTATTTCTCTCCCTCTGTATATATATATATATATATATATATATATAAGGTGCGTACATAAAAACGCCAGATAACCACAAAATTTTCGCATAAGCCTGAAGAATCCTAGAGTGGATGAAACGCAGAATATTCTGTGTAGCTTAATCGCCATATATATTTTATAACTTTATATATATATATTTTATAACTATATATATATATATATATATATATATAGTTATATATATATATATATATATATTGAATAAGGTCATGCCAAACTATAAGTGTAGCATATTTAAATCAGAAATCCTTAAAGGTCATGGCCTGACCTTTGTCGGTTTAACATGGAATAATTCCTTGAGATCATTAGGAGCAAGGAAAGCTAATTAAAAACTATCGATGGATTATTATGAAGAAGAGAGGTTTTTCTTTCCGTTGTAATTAAATGAATTTTCATTCCATCAACAACGGCAGTAAAGCGTTTATGACTGAATGTAAACATCGATGACTTATTTAATCTCTTTTCATAGCATTTGATACGGGAAAGAACTGATCAATGGATAATTAGGGAGAAAATTGGCCGAACAGGTGTCAACAAACATGTTACTAGTCGTCGACGGGGGAACGGCTTGTTTCATTTTACTGCATATCAATCCTTTTGGAGGTCATTTGATGCTGGATTCACGTCTTATTTCAGAGTTTGACACAAGATTGGTATTAAATGCGATAAAAAAAAATCAAACTCCCATCAAAAGAGGAGCACTCCGAATTGGGACAAAAATGTGGGGGGAAAAATGCGGTCTAGAAGGAGTTCTCCCTCACTGGTTGAGGACAGAAAAGTGTTGTAGCAGAATAGATAATTTACTCCTAGCTAAATGATTCAAATATTTATTTATATTTAGTTTGGTTGTTGCATGGCATATCAACCCTTTTTGGGACATTTTTCTGTTTTTTTTCTTTTGTTTTTTTTTTTTTGCTCTTGTTAACCCCAAAACAAGTTATATTGTCACTGACGTAAGAGGTTTCTATTTATTAACACAGGGGACTATGTGTTAGGTAGAAAGCATTTATTCAGTTATCTATCTATCTATCTGTCTAACAGAGTAAATAACAGAGAGTGAATCGTGGGAAACAATAGGTTGAGTGAGCATGCAGGTGCAGAAAAGAGTCATGTTGTGACATGTATCAAACTTGATAGACCGGTCAGTTTGCACCGGAAGTATTTTTTTTAAATTAATTTTCTTCCTTTGAAGATTATAATGCTGGGTATGGAGCAGCCAAACCAACTGCCAACATTGCCCTGCTTTTTATTGAAACTAACCGATAGCTCTTTTTAGCATCCTCACTGTTCCCTTAAGTGCAATTGTCTGGATCTCTTTTGCACTTGGTTTACCAGGAATATTAGTTAGGTAGGACTACAGGTTCCTCTTCATAAGCCCTGTGGCACCTATAATAACTGAACGGACGTGATGTGTCAGGTGTTCTAGTTTGAATAAGTTAAATTAAGTTTAGCTGAGTTGGGTCCGAGAAGCCAAGGAAACAAGAAGGGTTAAAAAGGTCTCCTCATAAGGGGACGACGGTTTTCCAAATGGATGCAAAGAAACGCCACAAGTCCGAAATCGTTGATTTTACTCCATGCTGCAGAAGACAAGATGCCTGGGAGAGAAATAAACCAATATATAAAAAAATAATATATCGTCTTGCGTGTCTTGCATGCGTGCTTGTTATAACAGACCCCCCCCCCCCAAAGACATTGGTGAATCCCCCAGGCAGCGACCAAAAGATAGGAGGCCACACAGCAACAGGTATGTCGTTATAAATGTACTGTAAATTATATGTACTCCACACATGCACCCACTGCTAACTAGATGAGTCACAGGCCATTAAAACATTTAGGATACAAGGACAATAGTCCGTTAAACACACACTTAGATAAGAATACATAAAACCGATTTAGTGAGAACAACATACGCAACATGAGATGAGCAAATTGTCGATTTTCATCAAACTTCTGCATGTTAGTACAATCAAGGAAGCAGGGAGAAAATTCCAAAATGTAGCTATCTGAGGGAAGAAGCTTATATGTAATCACGCTAGAGGAGAGGGGGGGGGGAATCGCACATTCCTGCATCAGGGGATCAATTAAACCAGGCCATCGACAATCTAGAAACACAGGGACTAATCCTAAGTCCCTATGGCTACACTTTTATCTTCATCTAGTGATGGAGCCTTCAAATGATTTAAATATTTATTTATGATATTTAGTTTGGTTATTCTATGGCATATCAACCCTTTTTCGGACATTTTTCTATTTTTTTCATTATTCTTGTTCACCCAGAACAAGTCGTATACCCACTTTGACATAATGGGCTGCTATTTTGGAACATGTTTACAGGTGACTATGTAAGGAGATGAACGAGAATTTAAACTTTTGCATATTAGTGAACTCAGGGAAGCAGGAAGGAATTTCCAAAATCTAGCAGTCCAAGGGAAGCAGCTAGTATAACTACGCTGGAGGGAGGGGTCATACAATCTTGCATCAGGGGGACCAATTAGTGTAACCATGCTATCGCCATCCTCAAAACGGGCTAACTCTAAGTACCCATGGCTACACTTCTATCTTCATCTAGTGATGGATCCTTCAAAATGTGACCAGTCACTGGAAATCACTGCTCTGATACTCAGAGCCCACAAAACGCATATGACCCTAAGTCTGTGTGGCAATATTTCTGCATGTTAGTTCACTCAGGGAAGCAGGAAAGAAATTCCAAAATCTAACAGTCCGAGGGAAGAAGCTAGTATAACCTTGCCATCACCCACCTGAAACACAGGGGCTAACCCTAAGTCCCTGTGGCTACACTTATCTTTGTCTAGTGATGGACCGTTCAAAATCTGACCAGACACTCACTAGTCACTAGAAATCATTGCTCTCAGAGAACACAAAATGCACATAACCCTAAGTCTGTGTGGCAATACCTTTAACACACTGGCTGTTTGTCGACAGTCGTCAGGTGGAGTTCTTCTCGTAAGTGCTCTGATGTTGCTGGTATATCGCTTCTCTGCGTGTCGAATGCCTTGGTTGCGGTGTCCGTGCTGTAAATAACTGTATTTACAAATCAAAGCAATTCGATAATCAATGATAATTCGCAGATCAAAGCAATTCGATAATCAATGATAATTCGCAGATCACTTTCTTATAAGCAAAATTAATTCTTGCATCAAATAATTCACATACAATCATGCAATGGAAAAGTTACACTACTCTGGTCCTTCTGGATCAACAAGATGCAGGATTTTTAAAAAGTCGAATTCTTTCATATGGTTTCTCGATCAGAGGAGGAAGAGGCCATCTTCCACTTAGCCTCTTTTTGGGGATCTCCAGCCCTGGGCAAGAGTCAAAAGCCAAGGCGCACTCTTGACAACCAGCAAGCAAGTCTATCTGCCAAACCAACGGTTTTATGGAAACTCTCCTCTCTGAGATTAACTCCTCCTCTTTCTCCATTTTTCTTGCTTTGCTCCAAAATCCTTTTCTCTCTCTCTCTCTCTCAATCCATATCTCTCTTTAATTCTCACCCCCCCCTCAACCTCCTCTCTCTCCCTTGTGAGCTCTTTCTATCTGTTTCTTTCTCTTCACAGAGTAATTCGATTATTGATCTTTCTGGGTGCTTTTTTCGTTTGACAAAGACACATGGGTTATCACCGATGTTCCTGTGTATGCTAATAATAATAAATGGATTTTAAAAAAATAATTTCTAAAAACATTTTATGACTTCAATCAAACTCATGATTATATATTAGTGGCCTGGCAAAGCCACAGGGAAGACAACCGAAGCAACAAAACTGAAGCTGCCTACCACCACACACTATATATATTTATTGGCTTCAAAATATAGGTTCTTCTTTTACCAATTGTCATAAAAATTTTTACCATAGAATAAATAGTATTATAATCTTCAAAAAGTCTGCAAATTTTCATGTAGTTTTGTTCCATAGAACCAAAGATATGAGCATTTCAATATTCAATTTGGCTACCAGTATAGATAAAAAATAAATAATAAAAAAAAACATATTCTATCATTTCCCCAATATTCTCAGAATATATGTCCGCCTATGTCACGGTAACATAGGAGTGAGTTTCTAACAGTATTTTGTGTAATTATTTAGTTTGAACTCATTTTTCCAAACTTACCGTATTCAACAGCGAGCACACCGCCATTTTTCTTTTTAAAATATATCGATAAACATTGTATGATTTTCGAAGCGATTACACGTTTTAAAGTGAGTAAAATCACTAAAAACTTTTCCAGATAGGTAGAAGAGTAACTTATCTTGCCTTTGATAACATTTATTTGGTATATATTTGATTTTTGACTACTTTTTCGAATCTGTGTGTATAGTAAAACAAACCCACAAATAATCGTCACAATCTAGACCAATTAAAAGGAAAACATCACCAATGCTATCAGGAAAATAACTAGAGAAGATCTACAGGCAGTATCTACAAACGTTGTTAAACGTGGCCAGAAATACATAGATGCCAACGGGGAGCACTTCCAGCATCTTTAATAACACTACAGGTAATTTAAACAATACTCACAGGTAATTTAAACAACACTGCAGGTAATTTAAACAATGCTACAGGTAATTTAAACAATAAATGAATGTTCCTTCTCTCTATTACATTTTCTGGACTACTTTTAAGTGGGGCACCCTGTACATTAATAGGATATATTCTGATGAACTGATAGTACTTGTGCCTCCTCGATGCACATACACCCGACTAAACCAACAAGCAGCAAAATCCCACCCATTCACTGTTGATACCGGAAAGCCTTCTAGATAAATGTGTAGTTTAGCGGCGTAACTTATTTGACAAACAAAAATTTATAAAAACATTATTTTTAGAAAAAACGCATTATTAGACCCAAAGGCTGAAATAAAAGCAGAAAAAAAATTTTTTTTTTTCATCATTTTTTTTTTTTCATCATTTTTTTTTTTTCATCATTTTTTTTTTTTCATCATTTATTTTTTTTTCATCATTTTTTTTTTTTTCATCATTTTTTTTTAGACTAAATGTAAGACAATCGAAGCCGCTGAATTGCTTTTAAAATGTGGCCTTATAAGGTTGACAGATTGGCCTTTTTAAGGCCAAATTTTTGCCCTTTTTTTATGCACTTTCATTACAAAAAAATATGGCGGCCAAAAACATAGTTCATGAAAGAACATAAGGCCAATCTGTCAAACTTTAGAAAGGTTAAATTTTAAAAGTAATATGGCGGCCTCGATTGTCATACATTTAGTCTAATAAAAATGATTAAAAAATTTAAAAATTGAATTTTTTTCGGACTTTATTTCAACCTTAGGGTCTAATGTGTTTTATATAAAAATAGTTTTAATTTTTTGGTCCGTCAAATTATTTACGTCATTAAATTACACATTAGCCGCTTTCTACTCTAATCTTGACCCTGTGACAGCTCAAATTTTGACCCAAACTAATTAAAAAGCTTGCCCTATCTCTGAATATACTTTGTGTAAAATTTCAAATGTTTAGACCAAAAATTGGCTGAGTAATTTGGTAGAGATCACAGAGGTCAATTTTTTATCTTTGACTCCAATTTTGACCCCCCTTAACATCTATTGTTTTGGGCTCAAATCAAATGAAAAAGTTTGACCCATGTCCAATTAACCTACATTTAAAATTTTAAGCATTTAGACCCAAAATTGGTGGAGGAATTTGGTAGAGTTTTCAAAGGTCAAATCGTTGACCTTTAACCCCTTGACAACCAAATTTCTGTCCAAAAAACCGATTAAAAGGATTTTTCCAAATCTCAATAACCCTTATGTCAAATCTCGAATCTCTAGAAAATTGACAGTTATTTGGTAGGGAAATGTACACAGACACACACATTTTCACTTTATATATATATATATATATAATGTTAGAAAGTTTTCATCTTAAATTCTATACAATTATGCAGAATGTAGAAACTATGCATAAATAGAATTCAGCGTAATAGTGAAATGAAACCAATTATCTAATAATAATAAAAAAAAAAACAGAAAATGAATAACTAATTAACGCTCGTTTTTCTACGAAATATGTACATTAGTTAACCTTCATTTAGTCATACGCAGTCATGGATATGCGAATATCAATAAGTTCATTTGGTAATTTTTAAGTAGAAAAAGTAGTCTTTTAATATCAATGTCAGAATGAGAAAAAACAAGTGAACCATGCATGGTCCCCCGTGAGTGCATGATGAACGAGACATTAAAAAATGACTAAGGTCAGCATTTGTCCCCCCACCTCCTCATTTAGCCCAAAGAGTCCGCAGAGGATGTCAAATCCTGATGAAAATGAACAAACAGTGCAGTTTTAGGCCTTAAACTATGTAAATTTGAGTTCTGCACCATACAAAAAATATGACTAAGTCCATCGCCCCCCCCCCATTTAGCCCCAAAAGTCCCCAACGTCTTAACATATTTACATTGGAGTTCAACACCATGCAAAAAAAAGAAATGACTTAGTCCATCATTTTCCCCACCCCCTAATTTATCCCCAAAAGTCCCCAACGTCTTAACATATTAAAACTTGAGTTCAACACCATGCAAAACTGCTAAATAGATATAAACAGAAAATTTTGGACAAATATGGTGAAATAGTCCCAAAAATGGAATGTTTTTTATTAGCCATAAAAGAGCCCTTGGGGCACACCCAAGAGTTATTGCGAAGTATAGACAAACAAAATTATATAGAAATCAGTTAGTTACAACTTTTCAGAAAGTTTGATAAAAATCTGAGGCATCATTTATTTTTTTTTAATAAGCACACAAAAGTGTCAATTTTAGCCATTGTAACCCGAAAGGCACCCCTAGGGGATCAAGCGGAGTTTTCCCAGAAAATCTGTTCTGTTGCTTTTTTACTCATATCATGTTTAATGTTTGTGCAAAATTTCAAAAAATTTTAAGGCATAGTTATTGAGAAAAGTATGGACAGACGAACGGACAAGGGTGAATTTACAGGTCCACCCTCTTTTTGTGAGGGGACCAAAATAATATTTACATGCAATAAAACGATATACAAGGTTTACAAGAATTAAAGAATTAAAGTTAGCATTTCATTGTAAAACAGTCCTTGTTTCTATATAACAAAATACACATTGGATTACAGGAATAGCAGAATGAACAGAATATAAGCGGAATAAAATGCGGATCTTGCATTTACTTTCGGCAACCTCATAACTCTCACCTTCCCATATTTTATTCTTTTAGTTCTCACATTGCATGAGTATTGTTTCTGACAAAGGGAGAAAAAATGCTGTTTTCTGGATGGGAATCTATCCATCTGACACTTCTCGAAACGAAAATATCTACGTCTTAAAATCAAAGAAAATCAGACTGCTAATCCAACATTTTTTTTTTTCAACTCCGCAATAGAAGCACGTATTATTGAAAATAAAATCTTTTGAATATAAACAGGTATTGATTTTTCTTAATGGCTTCCTGCATGTGAGAGGAGAACGCGCAGAAAGCGAGCAGTCGTCTTTCTAAGGAGAGTCAGTCACATGACAGGAGTCGATCCATGTCTGTATGTCGTCGTACATAGGATGAACAATGACAGATTTTTTTTTTTTTACTTGGGAGGCACCATTATCAAGGACAGAAAGCAACTCGAGGATAAGAGTTAATGAATGTAAGGTGGTAGTTAAGTAATTCTTAATGATGTAAATTGGATTGAATTTGATTATTTATGAGGACGACTTAACAGGAACTTGTTTACATTGGATTTGAAGGTTACCATGTTGTATTTAGCCGGGAAGCATACCAGCAGAACAGTGTTCTAAAAGATGGGAAGTTCTGGGAAAGAAGCTTCCTAAGGATAGTCAGTCACACGACAAGAGTCGAGCCGTATATCGTCGTACGTATTTAGGATGAACGATGGCCGAAATATGCAGTTTTAAAGAGACGAGAGTTTTCTATTTCCATCGTAACAACAAATTTATTTCTTTATAAACATAAATTTATGCTTATCCTGCCTTGACAGTTCAAAATAGATTTTGTAGTCTAGTGGGTGATGCCCTTTTCTCTTACTTGCAACCTCTTTTCCACAGAAGAGATGTTGCAAGCATGTCTCTGCTTTATCGTTATTTTCATGGCAAGTGCTCGTCTGAGCTCCAATCTAGGGTCCCTCCCTCGCCAAACTTTCAAGAGAAACACTCGTCTAACCGAAACCACTATCAATAATTATCTGTGCCTAAACCTAAACGTAGATTCCATGAACAAAGCTTCTTTCTTAGAACTGCACGCTTGTGGAACTGTCTTCCATTTTCCTGCTTTCCAACTGACTACAATATGATCATCTTCAAGTCCAACATAAACAAATTCTTGATGAGCCGTTCCCCTTAAGTAATCCAATTTACCAAATTTCCACTACTAACGATTATTATAATATTGCTCTATTGTTACCTCCATATTAAGTGCTTGACTGAGCTCCAGTCGCGGATGCCCTTTTCTCTTCTCTGCAACCTCTTTCTCACAGAAGAGACGTTGCGAGCCTGTCTCTGCTTTATCGTTATTTTCATGTCAAGGGCTCATCTGAGCTCCAATCTACGGTCCCCCTTGCCAAACTTTCAAGAGAAATATTCGTCTAGCTGAAAACACTATCAATAATTTCTTCCACTTTTTATCTGTGCCGAAACATAAACGTAGATTCCATGAATAAAGTTTCTTTCTTAAAACTCTTTTCAGTTTTCCTGCTTTCCAACTGACTACAATGTGGCCGTCTTCAAGTCCAATGTAAACAAGTTCTTGATGAGCTGTTTCCCTTAAGTAATCCAATTTACCAAATTTACACAACTAACAATTACGATATTGTCTCATTGACTACTGTACACTTATTAATCCTTATCCTCAAGTGGCCTCCAGGCCTTGATAAGTGACGACTCCTTTGTAGAAAAAAAAAAAAAAAAAATTTATGCTGGTACTGTTGGGGTAGCAGAGAGAAAATTGCAAAGGCAAGCAACTCGGGAAAAGATGCTGTTAGAGTAGAAAACTATTTACGCAGAGGGGACACAAGCGCAGCAAGTTCATCAGAGCACATTCCATGCCGTACTCATAAAACAAGCACAGGGAAGGGATGCAATACTGTAGCGATGAAACAGCGACTGGAGCTTGGAAGACAGTGTGGTGGAGAAAGCTAATTGTTTTTACTCGTATTCACCTGAAATATGGCATATTGTTGAGATGAAAGGAACTTTTGAGAATTAGACTCTAAGGAGGGAGTTGAGCAGCAACATGTCTGTTCGCATTACATTGAAATTTCGGCATGTTAGTAATGCGAGGGAAACAAGGAGGGAATTCCAAAGTCTAGCAATTTGAGAGAAGAAACTGTTAGAGTAGAAACCTTTCCGGCATCTAGGGATTTCTATAATGACGAGGTGGGATTTTGCTGGTTAATCGGGATATTTACGTCGAGGGGGCACCAATAGTACAAGATTGAGGAATTAATTTTACCCATTGTGGGACGCTTATTCATGCAGTGTATATATATATATATATATATATATATATATATATATATATATATATATATTACTTATGTATGAAAGGTGCTTTGTGTGTGCAAGTTCGTTCCCTATGGATTCCAAAATGGCTGTGCTGATTTTTTTTTTTTAATTTCACTTAAATGTACTTCATGTGCCTGGAAGTATTCTTAAATAGGTTTTGTATTGGAATTCTTCAGATAAGTATCGAAAATTGATAATCAAAGAAATCCCATTAAAGAACAATTTCGACTGAAGTTAACCCTTAAGTCTTATCACCGCAAATTTTGGAAATAGGGTACAATTATGAATATCTCCAGTATCAAATAATCATTGTATGAAAACCAAAGAGGGGAGATATAACATATGAGAAATATTTGGAATCAAGTCTCCCCTTGATTATTATTTCAGATCATTTGAAACGATAGCAGCAAGTTTTAGTCTCCCCTCCATCAAGGCCAAAGGTTTTGGAGAAATATTAGACATTTTGTAATTCATATGCAAAACTAGGAAAACAAATGACTAATTGAAACATTTTATAGCTGAAAAAATGTGCCAAAAATAGGCTCTGAATGATCGATGATCCCCTTAATGTGCGACCGTAAGGGCATAAGGGCAAATGTCACATAGCACACTACACAATTCAGGTCATTACCTTTCCAATGAGCCTTCATTTGTTAAATTCTGATTAATAGTCGCTGAGATTTGAAACTTATAAAATTGCCCAAAACAGGTGGTGTGTGTGTGTGTGTATATATATATATATATATATATATATATATATATATATATATATATATATATATATATATATATATATATATATATATATACTAGCAAAAGTACCCGTCGTTGACTGGGTTAAAAAACAGCCTACAGAAAATGGACTCTGATTTATGAAAGTATGATAGGTTATGAAAAGGAAGAGTTGTAAATTTGGGTTGAATTTGGGGGTATCAAAACCAAAGCAAAATATGATGAAAGTAAAAATAAAATAGATAGACCCCATAATTTATTATACCATACCTGTTCACACTGAAACACTTATCACAATATTCTGTGGATCTATATTAAAAAACCTTGTTAAACTTTGTGACATATTTCCATTCTATGGAGGTCAGGCGCGAACGAACACCCCATAATTTTATTATACCATATTTCTTCAAACTGAAACATAATTATCAAAGTATACTTACGCAGATAGATATGAAAAGTCTTTATTAAAGTTTGTGCCTATTTCCATTCTATGGAGGCCAGGCACGAACGCAGACCCCACAATTTTATTATACCATCCTTATTTAAGTTAAAACATACTTATGAAAGTATGTACATCTATATCAAAAACACTTGTAAACGTTTTTTTTTTTAATTTTTTAATTTTTTATTTCCATACTTTGTGGACCAGGCGCGGACGCAGACCCCACAATTTTAATGAACCACCGTTCTATCAGATCAAACATACCCATTCCTGTGTCTCGATACATCTTCTATCATTATATGTAATCAGCTTTTTAAAATAGTCAACCATATAGGAGCCTATTCGTGACCAGACACACACACACACACACACACACATACAGGCATTCAGCTTTATATATATATATATATATATGGAGATATCCATACTGATAGCCCAACTGAACATTGAAATGCTCATATCTTTGGTTTTATAGGACGAAACTACATGAAAATTTGCAGGCTTTTTGACGATTATAATACTATTCTATGGTTAAAATTGTATGACAATTGGTCAAAAAGAACTTATATTTTCAAACCAATAAAATATGCCGAAATTACATTTGCATATTTAGTGTCCTGCAGACCAGCTTCAGTTTTGCTGCTCTGGCCGTCTCCCCTGTGGCTTTACCAGGTCACTAATATATTTGGTTGGATTGCAAAAATAAAATTGTGAATTTTATAATGATTCAATAGTTGGTTGTTTTTGTTTTACGCCATATCAACCCTTTTCAGGATATTTAATGCCGAATCCAATGATTTTGAAGAACAATTTTTTAATAGAATATATTTGTTTTTCCAGGTTGGTTTCTATTTAACGCATAGTTGGGACCCTAACAGGTACTACCAGTCTGGGTGAGAGTGGACCTGGGAGTAATGGCAATTAAAGGGTGGCTCCACACTCCCCAAAGCCCACAAGCTGGTGCCAATGATTCAATGGGTAGATAGAATTTTAGAGGTTCATCCAATAGTCAAACTCGAACTTTATGGAGGAGGGGGGATATTCTGTAACAATGGGTAACTTAGCAACATAGATTAAACTTTTCTTTAAAATTTTAGACAATGGATAGTGCTCAATATTTATCAATGTGAAGGTACTCATTTGGAGTATATTATTGAATGCCAATAAAACAAAAGACTGTTAGGCATTCCTGATTGGAATTTGGTGGACAAGTCAAACATACTGAAGATTACTTGTATCCGATATGGTTGCATTTCAGAAAGGATTGTGAATTTTTATTAACGCTTTCATGGGTAGGATTTTCTTGTGGATAGATCCACTTGTAAATAGTGTTGAAACGTTGAAAATCTTTAAACGTTTAAAAAAAAAAAAAATTTTTTTAAATTCTTATTTCAGTTATTTTTTCTACAAAACCGAAACAGCTCTTGCTTATCTGGATCCGCAAAATGGTAAACGTAGTAAAAGATAGTATTTTTTAGTCAATCTTTGTCATAAAGGATAATGTTGGCTTATAGCGGCTGATGGTCGCCTTAAGGTTATGTGATTCATGTTTATCCTGGCACCACTCAGTCGTAAAATCTGCTTAAATATATTTTAATTTAAAAAAAAAAAAATTTGTGACAGCAGAAAGGCAGAGTGCCCAGTCTTAAAATCCGCTTAAATATATTTGGATGTATTAAAATAAAATTTTGGACTCGGGTGCCATCAGCCAGAATGAAAAATGAGAGCAAAATTTGTAAGCAATAAATGCAAATAGACAAACTGACATATTGAGTTTTTTCGGTTGTGAAATAATAAATAAAAGAAATAGAGTGGGGCTAAGTGCACTTTAATTTGAAAAGTGGAAAGAGTTGACCTTTGCAGATTCTACCAAACTCCTCCGCAAATTTTGGGTCAAAACACTTGAAATTTTAGATGTAGGTTACTTAGACATGAGTGAAACTTTAATATATTATACATCTACATATGCACATAAAGTTATGAACAATACATAGGACCCAAGCAAAGTCGGGCTGAACTGCTAGTATATATATATATATATATATATATATATATATATATATATATATATATGTGTGTGTGTATGTTTATACATTTATTGAATATTCCATAACTCGGGTTTCATGGGTTAGGCACAGTCGAAACGCATCTGAGCTATATATCAGGTAGTATCAATGTTCTTTTTTTGCTAAATTGAGCACTTTGTCGTGATTCCTTCATATTATATATAAAATATTATGTATGTCAAAATGTACTCACACTTCGAATGACGATAAAACCTTTCTTTATAAACATAGGATTAAAAATACTAAACGATTGTTGGCAATTTAAAAAAGTTAAAAATAGACGTTTTTATATGTATCGTGTTAAGATAGAAAAAAAAAACAAAAAAAACAACGCATGTCAGACGCGAACTCGCAAAAGACCGTAAGTGAGTACGTTATCCACCAGACTACAATGACACAGATATTATGAATGTTAATTTAGCTTTTTAAAACAAAAAAACAAAATGACGGTTTGCACATGTGCAGTTTGCAAACAGTGTCGAAAGCAAGGTTTTTATTTGACTTCTGCTGCAAGCAAAACAACATTTCTACACAAAATTATCGATTTTTTTTTCAATTTTTTTATAATAATTGTCTGAGTGATCACTCTTTCTAATAGTACCATGTTTGCGCCTGTTTGATGCAGATGACAAAAGTTTTTAGAAGACATACAAACACACACAAACAGACATTTGCCCTTTATATAATAGACTAGCGGGGGTACCCGGCGATGCCCGGGTGTTTTGAGGTGTGTGTGGTTTTGGGTGAATCAAACTAAACTAAAATAAAAAATAAAAAGTTTTGGATGGTGAGTATGAGGATTGAACCCGAACCCGAACCCTTGAGGCAAAGTTGGAAATTAAAGTGTGAAAAAAAAAAAAAAACATGCGACGATAACCATTGGGCCACCGCGACATACAACGGAGAGATGTTTGAATTTATTTATTTATTTAACTATTAAAAACAGGTGTCCGCAATAAAAGTTAACTCTGCTGCTTCGATTTGACCTAATTAAGAAGGTCAAATAGAAGTCACGCAGTTAACTTTTGCTGCAAGGCCGCGTTTGGGTTTGTTTACCCAAATTTGACTGTTTTTTCCCCCCCGAGTAGATGTTGGGGGGGGGGACCAGTTCCCAATTGTCCAGATTGAATAGCAATTGTCTGATATACAACATTGATCAAAGCTGATTGCTTCTGGATGTTTCCCGGCGCGATGCCGAGAACAACTTGTTAGCTTTTGAATTAGTTTCACTTTTTATACGAAAAAGCTGAATCAACACATGAGAAGTCGAAATAGCAATAATTTTGTAAAAGTCGACGCAAATAAATCTAGACGCTACACGCATTCCCAAATCGTAGATATTATTATATAGGGGGTATATAAACAGTTCTAAGCAATAGTAATACCCACCCCCTGGAAGCGCGTGCGAGAAAAGCCTTTGCGAGACATACACGAAATGGTCATACACATTTTGCCTTTTATATATATATAGACTAGTGGGGATGCCTGTCGTTGCCCGTGTGTTTGGAGGTGCAAAAGGGAAAAAAAAAAGTTTTGGAAGGGAGGTAGGTTCGAACCCAAGCCTTGAGGCAAAGGTGAAAAAGAAAGCATGAAAAAACCTGACATCTTACCACTCGGCAACAACGGGATAGAAACTGAAAAGCATTTTAATTTAACAATTAAAAAGTTAAGTGACAGGTGCTTAAATTTAATGAGGTAAAACATCACACCATAGGGGAAAGTTAACTTTGGCTGCAAGCCAGTTTCTGCGTATTCATTTGTTTCCTCCAAGATGTTGGGGAAAACCAGCTCCCCATAAAAAGGGGAGTGTCCAAATGAATAGCAATTGTTTGATATGATGGGTTTTGGCCACATTGATCAAAGCTAATTGCTTTCTGGACGTCCTCGGCACAAGTGTCAGGGAGCTGTGTTTGCTACAGATTCAGTTTCGTTTATATATGGAAAAGCCAAACAAACATGCAGAGAGTAAAAATATTGCGAAAATAGCATGTAAAAGTCGCCCAAATAAAAGATACACATGACCTTGTTTCGGGAATTGTCGATATTATAATCTAGGTAGTATATAAAAAGTTCTAAGAAACAGTAATAGCCCCCACCCCATCCACCCACAAGCATTCCCTCAAAAAAGCCTTTGCCGGACATACAAAAAATGTGCACACACTAACACACATTGTCTTTTCTATATATAGATAATCATTTTTCCATTCTGGGAAGTGTGCTTACAATGAAAAAACTAATGAAATAAACCATACAAAGTGTATATTATATTTCACAGACAATGGAATCAAGTCTTTTGCCAATAAACGTTTAACTAATGGCAGATTCTCATTATTCTCCCATGGATTCAAAGAGTAAAAGGAACAACTTGTTCTCACAGCTTTATCGTTTATAGGAATCGTTTACTCTGGGTAAATTTGGCCTTTCCAATAGTTCTTCCTTTTCCAACTCGCCTTCGTTTTCTTCTCCCCCACCCCTTTCGATTCTGGGTGACTTTACTTCATCTTAATGCTGTATCTATGGAAACCTCAACAAAATCTCAAATCCAACAAAACGATGGCACACATGAAGATGGCGGTCAACAAAAGAATGTAAACATTCAGTTCCTGTTGAGAATGGACAACACAATCATTGCTTGCGAGACTGTTCAAAGAAAACTACAAAGATAGCGTCGAGAAATCCTTGACCAAGTTTGATCTCACATCCTTTTTTTTCTCTTCCAACATGTGGCTGATGAACAAACAATCCGAATGGAGCTAACAAATCTTATCCGCACGAGACAACCTTATCTAATATATAAAATTATCTGGGTAGATTTTCAAAATGCGCGACCACGCGTCACCTATCCGGCTTCATAAAGACCCCGCAGTTAACAACATCACGTGGCCTCTTCATCGAACTACCTTCCACTACATTACGTCGAGAAAGAAGAGGAAAATAAAAAAGATTGACAAAGGAGTCTTACTCCGAAATATATTTCTTTAAAAATAAACACCCGTTTATTTTATAAAAAAAATTTGCATTGCGGTTTTGGCTTCAAATGTATTTATACATGTTTTATATAAAATTATATTTCAAAGTCAGGTTTGACATAGCAATGCTTCATGTTGTAATATCTCTACCTCTATTACATAAAAAGAACTTTGTGTGTATGGGAGTTTGTTCCTTATGGACTCTAAAACAGCTGGGCCGAGTTTTATGAAATATTCACAAAAAGGTACTTTATGCACCTGGCAGTGTTCTTAGATTTTGTATCGGAATGTCTTTGATAAGTATTGGTTGGTTGGTTATTTTTGTTTTACGGCATATCAACCCTTTTCAGGTTATTTAATGACGAATCCAATGATTTTGAATAAATTTTTTTTTAATAGAATATCTTTGTTTTTTTCAAGTCGATTTCTATTCAACCCATAGTTGGGACCCTAACAGGTACTATCAGTCCGGGTCAGAGTGGACCTGAGAGCAATGGCAAGTAAAGGGTGGCTCCACACTTCCCAAAGCCCGCAAGCTGGGGCCTCACCATCAGATATATATTTAAGGTCATATCCAGGACCTTGATAAGTATTGAGAAGTAAAATAATCTAATGAAAGAAGAAACAGAAAGAAACCAAGTTAACACCTTATACAACCTAACATCATAAGTGCATTTGACAAGTTTTATTACTACACAAGACGAAAGGCCCATATAAAATCAACGTAAGGTTCTTTGATATGACAATTGATATAATCGAAGCACAACTGAATCATGATGCTTGACTTTTTCATTCATTTAGAATTCCTGCACATAGTTATTAGTGTCCACATGATAAAGATCTTTGTCTGCAAACTTTTAAAGTTGAAGAGTTATACAGATTAGCTACCCACCAAAGACTCTAAAATCAAACATTGCTTTCAATTCAAAATTTGATTCTAACTAGCCATTTTTTTTTATAACGAAAATTACAAAGCATATCAGATGGCTATTGTTTCAGCCAAAAGAATTAGCCTCAGTCCTTTCATGAAGATAGCAACAACTGCATGAAAAACTGTCTATTTTTGTTTCATTTTTCTTCAAAGTTCTCAGAAATCAAGGGACCCCCTGCCTGGGGCTAACCCTTGAACTCTATATGAGATACATAGATATTCAAATAGTTTTTTTCATCTCTCAAACACAGAGTTAGTAAAGAAATTGAGAACATATTTTCCCTCTCCCCAATTGACAATTTTTAGTAGTATAGTTTTCGTTTTGGTCTCCTGGTCTTACTGGATTCCAGGACAAGAATTCATCTAGTCTGGTGCAGTATCCAAATATATTACAATATATGAAAATGGTTAATTGGGGAGAGGCAAATTACGTTCTCAATTTTTTTACTAACTTAGTGCTTGAGAGATAAAGAAGTTAAATGGAACATTCGAATGTCTATGTATCTCATATAGAGTTCAAGTGTTAGCCCTGGGCAGGGGGTCCCTTGATTTCTGAGAACTTTGACTGAAGTAAAATGAAACAAAAAGAGAACTCTTCCCAATACACGTGATGCACGCTTCTATTAACTCCAACATGCATCCATGAACTCTCTCTTTCAGCTTTTGGTCTCTTGGTCTTACCAAATTCCAGGAAAGGAATTCATCTAGTCTGGTGGAATACCCAGCTTCATGTTGCTACTTCAGGTAACATCACTTGGAGAAAGTGCACCATTTCTCGTAAAAGCCAGTATGGACTGACCATACCAAGGAGATCTTATTTGGGCTGCAAATTCTATGTGATTTTCAATATTTCATTAGCGTTTATTTCTGGTTGTCCAGACAAACCCTTGTACAGAGAGACATTAGACATCCGAAGATAATGTATAGTAGACATTCAAGTTCTCTCTTTCTACTGTACTAGTAGGGGTACCCGGCATTGCCTGGGTGTTTGAAGGTGTATGAACACCGCTTTTACTTAGGACGTTGATAACCTTCATTTGGTCCCTCCTGTAATCCTCAATGTTTTTCTGGAAAGAACTCCGACTAGAAAAATATCGGAGAAACCAATGCTAACAATAAAATCTTCGGATTCATATGGCATAATAATGATGATTATTATATCCTTTTAATGTCCAGATTTAATCAGAACTAAGGTTGTATTTAAGACTTGCATTACACATATCATTTCTCTTCAGGCAACGCATGTCCTCGACCCTTACAGGCCAGGTTTCACTTCCATAGATCATGACATTGCAGAGACATGCCTGGTGATAGACTCTACCGCTGGTCGACGGGGGTAGCAAATTATAATCATCGACTTTCATCAACTAATTATCGTTATGTGATTATCCATAGCGACTAATAAACACTTACTAATCTTTTGTACTTATAGTCTGCTAACTGTAGACTGTGGACAGTTAATCCAGATTAGGAAAATAATCCCTCAGAACAATATTTCTACAAGATTCCCACTTAAAAATCAGTTCTTAAGCGGGACACTTTAATGACAAGCTGAGCATGCGGGGTCCCCCTTCACAAGTGAACGATTTGGGGATAATTTTACTCCTATAATGCCCCCTAGGGGGGGCAGCCAGAGTTATCCCGGAAAGTCCGTTCTGCCAAAGATTTACTTTCACCATGACTAATGTTTGTGCAAAATTATTTTTTAAAAATCCAAGGCGTATTTATTGAGAAAAGTGCGGACAAACGAACGGATGAATGATTTTGGGGGCAATTTTATCCCTATAATGGCCCCTTGGAGGGGGGGGGGCACACATAACCAGAGTTATCCCAGAAAATCTGCTCTGACAAAAATTTACTTTCACCATGACTAATGTTTGCGCCAATTTTTTTTAAAAATCAAAGGAGTGATTATTGAGAAAAGTGCGACCAAATGAACAGAAGAACGGGAGTGAATTACTAGGTTCAATCCCTCCTTTATCAGGGAACAAAAAGCTTCGTCTTTTTGCGGACCATCATCATTATATGCAGTCTATTGAAGTTGTCAGATAGTGAAAGAGTTTGGGTGACACTTTAAAAGGTCAGAGGTGACCTAAAAGCGCAAATTGATTTCTGGTCGGGGGGGGGGGTCTCTGGTCTCTTTTTGGTTGACAACTGAAGCAAATAGGCACTTATTAAAAAAAGAGCCCCTGTGAGATATAAAATAGTCTGGTACAATACAGTAAGGCATAACCAGATAATCTAGATCAGTGGTTCAACCTTTTTTTACTCATAGATCCCTTTTCCCTTCTTTTTATCTTGGTGGACCCCTTCATAACTATTGGTCATAACACAATCTTCTATTTTTCACTAATATAAATTTTGAGGTTTTAATAATCAAAGAAATAATATAAAATTAAGCTTTATTTTTAAATGAAAACTAATTCAATGCAAATAAAGTATTCTACAACAACTATAATAATTATCATAATAATGATAATAAGTAATAAGTAATAATAATAAAAATAATAAATTAGAGTGATAATAATTCTTTACCAATATCTTGTATTACAATATTACAATGTTTCTTCCATGGTCAAGCCGATGGAGATCAGACAGTAGAAATTAAATTTTTAATAATAAAAACTATTCTGAGTTGGTTTTCTTCATGGACCACCAAAATATCGTTGTGGACCCCCATTCTGTTATGTTTTGCCTGTGGACCTCCAGAAATATTCCATGAACCCCTAGGGTCCATGTGGATCCCGGTTGAGAACCCTTGATCTAGATAAAGAGATTGCTAGCTGAACAAGGTCCCCCCCTCCATGTGTAAAAAATTTACTTTAACCATGACTAATGTTCATGCAATTTTTTTTTTTTAAATCCAAGGTGTGGTTATTGAGAAAGGTGTGATTAAATGAACAGACAAATAATTTGGGGGTAATTTTACCGCTATAATGCCCCCGAGAAGGGCAACCAGAGTTATCCTGGAAAATCTGTTCTGGTAAAAATTTACTTTTACCATAACTAATATTTGTGACAAATTTTTTAAAAATTCAAGCCATGGTTATTGAGAAAAGTGCAGACAAACAAATGATTTTGGTTGGTTGGTTGTTTTTGTTTTACGGCATATCAACCTTTTTCAGGTTATTTAATGCCGAATCTAGCTATTTTGAGGAACGATTTTTAATGGAGTATATATTTTTTTAAAGTCAGATTCTATTTAACCCATAGTTGGGACCCTAACAGGTACTACCACTCCGGGTCAGAGGGGACCTGGGAGCAATGGTAATTAAAGGGTGGCTCCACACTCCCCAAAGCCCGCAAGGTGGGGGCCTCACCATCGGATATAGTTTTAGGTCATATCCAGGACTAAAATGATTTGGGGGCAATTTTACCTCTATAATGGCCCCTTAGGGGGAGGACAACAAGAGTTATCCCAGAAAATCTGTTCTGGCAAAAATTTACTTTCACCATGGCTAATGTTTGTGCCGAATTAAAAAAAAAAAAAGGTGTGTTTATTAAGAAAAGTAAGAACAGACAAAAAAAGGAGTGAATTATTTAGGTCTAATCCCTCCTTTGTTGCGGACCAAAGGTGATCAGTTCTACAAGTAAACCGAAAACAATAAGTGAAACGGGCAAAAGATGACTTAACATCTGAATTTTTGAGATGAGGATTGATAATTTGTACTATCTGAATTATTCGGACTATTATTCTCATCTCCAGTTTTATTTTCACGACACTTCAGCTGATCTTACTGTCCGGTCTATCTTCACAAGAACTCGTGATGTCACAGAAAAAATTCCAAGTAAAATTCAGTTCTAAGTGACGCTCCTTTCTAGGTTAAAGGTTCAATTCTCGAGAGGGAGGGGTTAAGAATACAACTGCGAATCACTCAAGACTTCTACCTGGTCATGGCTGCTGAATTAAATAAAGGGTTCTGTTTAAAATTCTGTACAGATTCCTAAGTTTAAAAAGATAAATCTGAAGAAGGTCAGAGGTGACATCGGCCGAAACGTTATGAGGTTAATACTCAAGATGAAAACAGCAATCCGAATAATTTGAATAATCGAAATAGTACATAGAATGGATCATCGAAGAGAATCACTCCACAAGTATTTGTTTACATTAGACTTGAAGACACCCATGCTGTAGTCAGTTGAAAAGCAGACTCATGGTATGTTGTTTCCGAGATGGGATTTCTAGGAAAGAAACTTTGTTCATGGAAGATCCATTGGATTTTCGTAAAGAGAGGTAGACGAGTGAAGACAAAGAGAGACAGACAGAGAGAGAAAAAGGAGGGAGAGAGATGTTGGGAAAATTTCTTTGCTGTGGTTGCAGCTAGACAAATTGTTTTTTTTTTGTGCATATTTTACATTGGCGGGGGGGGGGGGGGACCAGCGGTTGGAGCCTAGAAAACATTATAATTCTAAATTAAAACAACTATTCTTGTTTCTTTGGGTTTTTTTTTTGCTTACTCATGGGTCACCTACTTTCAAACCCTGAGAGCATACTTGAGGAATCGAATCCTCAACTAAAGTTTTATGCTGTGAAATAAGGCCATTTTTTTTTTTCTTCAAAGGATTCTTACAGGGAGTATTTTGACATTATGGAACAAAAATGGCTTTATTTTTTACTTTGTAATTGTTTTCTATTTTTGCACTAGTAAACAATATGTGTGGTATTTTATGTTTAATTTTTTTTTTTTTTTTTCCAAACAAAATTAAAACTTTTTTTTTCATTTGATTGAAAAATTCAATTTAATTTACAATCTTTTACAGCTATGACACAAAGTAAAAAAACAGCATTTAAGACATTTCAGGGGGAGGGGCAATTATAATATTTAGCATATCAGTTATTATATAGTTTTTTTGGGGTTTTTTAATAAACTAGCAGGCCGCCCGGCATTGCTCGGTCGTAAAATATGCTTAAAAAATATGATATTTTGATTAATGCATATTTGGTATTTATTATT
This sequence comes from Euprymna scolopes, assembly GCF_053919585.1. NCBI lineage: Eukaryota > Metazoa > Mollusca > Cephalopoda > Sepiida > Sepiolidae > Euprymna > Euprymna scolopes. The sequence continues at coordinate 14,040,773 of NC_136526.1, forward strand.
ATATTGTACCCAATATATAGTAATGATTTAAAAAGTTATAAAAAAACAAACAAAAAAAAAAGAACATGTGCAGCACTACTGAGAATCGAAACCAAAACGTTTAGCTTCCGGTTTACTTTTCTCTTTGACGTTAATGTCTGAGCTATGAAGACATGTTTGCAGCATGGCTAAAAATTAAAACCTGAATCAATAGCTATTATGTTACGTATGCATATACATAATGCCGTTATTTGACCATCACCTAGCAAATTTCATTTTTTTAGTTTTCACTTTAGCAGATTTTTCCTGGCTAAAACCCAAATATAAAATTTTGCATGGGTTTGAATATCCTATATATTAAGTTTCAAAAACTGACAGGAGTTTGGTAGGTAAAATTTTTTAAACAAATATATATACGCGTACATAAATATTTAGAAAGAAGTTTGTGTTTATTATAACTTTTTACGCAAATATTACACAAGTATAAATCATGTAGAATATCTCCATGAATATAATTACACATAATAGTTAACTAAAGATGATCATCCTATATGAAAACCGAAAAAAACTAATAGAGAATTAATTAAAATGAATGTTTAGAAGAATATGCAAATTAGCTAGATCTTTTGCAGATGAATGCAATTCCACAGCCCATATATAAAAAAGTTGTATTTTCTTTTTACATAAATAGAAAAGTGTTTTTAATATGAATATCAATATACACAAAAAAAGTTTATAGTAGTATAGATACACCCCTTGTTCCTATTTACAATGCCTCCCCACGGGACAGAGTTAGACACCAGGGTCGTTTTTTAATGTGGAGAAAAGGAACAAAAATAAAAATTGTCTGTCATGAAGGATTTCTCCTCCATTGACAGAGAACAAGAAATTGAAGTGCAGCATCTGAGGAACAGATACTACACTTAATACAGGGTGGAAAGATAAAAATGTCGCCCTAGAAAAGACGACATCATTCCATTTCCATTTATTGAAAACCGGTTTTCTTTTTTTGCTGCAAACCATCCACTAGTTGGCCAGTTGTGTACAAATCCCAAGAGCGAGAAAAACCTATCATGTCTAAAAGTGACATAGTGTTCAACAAGCGAGATCGGTTGGTTGGTTGTTTTTGTTTTACGGCATATCAACCCTTTTCGGGTTATTTAATGCCGAATCCAAAAATTTTGAAGAAAAATTTTTTTAATAGAATATATTTGCTGTTTTCACATCGGTTTCTATTTAACCCATAGTTGGGACCCTAACAGGTACTACCACTCCGGGTCAGAGTGGATCTGGGAGCAATGGTAATTAAAGGGTGGCTCCACACTCCCCAAAGCCCACAAGCTGGGGCCTCACCACTGGATATAGTTTAAGGTCATATCGAGGACCCCCATTGAGGGACTTTTACCAAGACCGTCTTAAAAGACAAGATGGCCGGTGGGCAAAAATAATTTAATCTGCTGACGTCATCACGGATAGTCCATACCGGTGACACCGGTAGTCACCGGTAGGCATTCGTAACGTCTTGAAGTCAGTGTAATATTTCTTTTTTTTATTATTAAAATGCCTTCACGGTGCATCGTTCCAACTTGCTGAGGAAATTATCGTAAAGGACCAAAAAGTGACAGTATTTTCATTTCCGAAAGATAAAGAATTATAATGCAGTAAAAAAAAAAAAAAGATTTTACACCATCTCCATTCAGCAAAGTAAGTTTTAACGTGCTCCCCCCCCCCTGTATTTAACACGATGTAACTATAATTTAATTCAATATTATCATCCTAAATGTTCTACCATTCAAAAGAAGAAGCTTCAAATAAATTGCTAATATTAAAAAAAAAATTTTTTACAGCATACAAAACTAATGAAAATGCGAGACAACATCGACTCTTTAAAACACGATTTTTTTAAGCTGTTGACACACGTTTTAAAAATCTAACAATAATTTATTTTTCTGAAATTTTTCAATATTTAAAAATAAATTATGCCGGCTGATAAAATTTTTAAACTTTTTTTTAAAGCTAGAAAGATAAAATTTAAAAATACTTATTTTTATATATATATATATATATATATATATATATATATATATATATATATATATATATATATATATGAAACTAAACTAAAAAAAAAAAAAAAACGCGCGTTCACTCGTGGTCTTAAACAGTCTTGGCCTTCGGGACCAGATCAAAGTGTAGTATCTGTTCTCCAGATGCTGCATTCTATTTCTTGTTCTCTTTCGGTGGAGGAGAAATCCTTCACGACTGAGACAATTTTTATTTTTGTACCTTTTCTCCACGTTAAAAAACGACCCTGGTGTCTAACTCTGTCCCGTGGGGAGGCATAGTAAATAAGTACAATTCATTTCATTAACGTAATTGGGTTTGTATTACTGTACACATAGATTCGAAAAAGTTGTCAAAAACAAATATATAACAAATAAATGTTATCAAAGGCAAGATAAGTTACTTTTCTACCAAATATTTTTCATGTTTTTATTCAATGTAACATGTTTATTCAGCTCGAAAAACAGTGTTTACCGATGTATTCGAAAATTCAAGATGGCGTCTGATTCTCTCTTTAACACGGTAAGTTTGGGATAAGGTGTTATAAATAAAAAACTATACAACATACTATTAAAAACCCGCCGAATATATGTCAACCTATGTCACGGTAACATATATTGAGCGAGTTTTTAACAGTATTTTATCCGGTTTTGTATTTATAACACCTTATCCCAAACTTACCGTGTTAAAGAGAGAATCAGACGCCATCTGGAATTTTCGAATACATCGGTAAACACTATGTTTTTCGAGCTGAATAAACATGTTACATTGAATAAAAACACGAAAAATATATCCAGTTTGGCAGAAAAGTAACTTATCTTGCCTTTGATAACATTTATTTGTTATATATTTGTTTTTTGACAACTTTTTCGAATCTATGTGTACAGTAATACAAACCCACGTATTTTAACAAACTGAAAATATGGATATAAAAAAATGATTTTGCATGTTATTTTTGTTATGTGGTGAAATAATCTTAAATAAGAAACATGATTTTTTCTTTAGGTTAATTTTTTTACTGTGCAATATTTCATGAATTTATTAAAAATATTGTTTTTGATTTTGAAAAAATATTGTGGTTCATTTTGATTAAAAAATATTCATTTTGATTTAAAAAAAATATTCATTTTGATTTAAAAAAAAAAGTTTAATTTTAATATTTGTTTATTGTCTTAACTCATATCAAATGTTTTGCTTGTGTTCTGCTTCAAATATTCATAATCTTACATGCATAATTTTCATTTAATTATATTAAATAAACTTCAAGTTTATTTCAAATCAAATCGTGTTCCTTCACTTTTTTAAAATGTAATTTATAAGTAATTAAAGAACGCATTCTAATCTTTAAAATCTATAATACAACGAAATATTCAATTGCTTATAATATACTTAAACAAATAACTTGTGTTTTTTTTTTTATTATTTTTTTATTATTAATATTAGATGAGTTTCAGTATAAATCGTGTTCTTTCTTTATTTCTTTATTTTAATCCAATTTTGAAGTTTTATAACGCTGTCTGTAAAAATTACTGTTCATTATTGACAGTCTAAGAGTTCCACATATCTTGCTTGTTGGGACCTTGGCGATGACGTCATTTTTTCAGCTGGCCGGCCATCTTTATAACGAAGGCCACGCTTTTACCCTCTGCAGGGGGGGGGGGGCAGTCAGCGTATTCTAATGCCCCACCGACAGGGCCGAGCGAGATCGGAGATGCACCACTGTACAACTCATGCTCTCTACTGATCCAAGTTCTGACAACAGGACCCTTGCCAGCACCCTCAAAATGCATCGCTGGATTGCCACAAATACAGGAATATGCCTAGGGTGATGAAAACAAAGTTTCCTGCCACGGTTATGGTTTTTGGTGTGGTTTCAAATGAGGGCCACATCATGCCACCTCACATCTTCCAAGTCGGCTTGAAAGTAAACACAAAAGTGTATCTGGACGTGCTGAAGAGTGTGATGATCCCCCAATACAACCAGGTAGCCACTAGCAGACCCTGGGTGCAGCAGCAGAACTCAGCACCGGCTTACAAGTCCAAAGAGAACCAGGCTTGGCTTCAGAACGAGTGCTACAACTTTGTATTCTTCTCTCACCACCCCCCTCCTCACCTGACCTGAACCCATTGGACTACTTTGTTTGGTCATACATCGAAAACACCACCAATATGACCTCTAGAAATCAAATCCAGCTTGATTGTCACTGTCTGCAAAGTATTCGCTGAGCTTCTGCCAGCGAATGTAGAAAAGGCATGTTCCCAGTTCCAGACCCATATCGAGTCAGTGATTGAGGCTGAAGGCGGCTACATTGAATATATGTCAGCTCTACTACATAATCAAGTTACCTGAATTGATTTTTTTCAATAAAAGTTTTTAAATAAAGCTGTAGTTTTTTTGTTTTTCTTTCTTTAAGGCGACACTTGTATCCATCCAGTCTGTACTAAATACCAATTTCATACATAAATCTTTCAAAGATAGACATTTTTCCGTGCATCAAAGTAGACGATTTTTAAAATCGAATGCTCATCTAGGGCTGATGATTGTACAACTTTCTCTGCGTCAACATTTTACATTTTCAAAACAAAGTTGAAAAATCAACCCATTCTAATAAAGGTTAAAAAGTTAGTTGGATGCTGACTGCGATCACAAGAGAACGAACAAAACTAAAAAAAAATAAATAAATAAAAAGATACACAGTAATGACTCATCTTCTCAGGTGCAAATCCATTTACTTATCTTTTTAATTTTGCCCGATTATCCATCAGTGATGAGGTTACCTGTTATCCGACATCTACAAAAGCCTGACTGTTATAATCATTTAAGGACGCCTGGACGAAGATCTTAACCAGTTCATATTTTTGCACAGGATTGTTTACTTTCGTACAGGTCTCGAAATTTTGAGAGCCACGTTTTGGGGTTTAAAAGATGTGGATGGGTTGGAGGATTGACCTATACATACGTAAATTGCATTAATGCTGAAAATCTAGATATGACTGAAAGACAAGAAGTAATTCTCTAGTCCCTTTTGGTTTCAACAATGAAAATATTTACTTATTAGCAGGGTGTCGCCCAGGACTCTAATTGCTATAAAGTATATGTGAATTAGAGAAAAAGAAAAAAAAAAAAAAAAGAAAACTGGCCTTTGGGCCAAGATTAAAGTGTAATATCTGTTCTTCAGCTGACTTATTGTTCTCTGTCAGTGGAGGAGAAGTCCTTCACGACTCAGACAATTTTTATTTTTGTTCCTTTTCTCCACATTAAAAAACGACCCTGGTGTCTATCTCTGTCCCGTGGGGAGGCATTGTAAATAGGAACTAAACATTGATTAATATTCTAACTTGAAATGACTCCGTTAACTTGAGACATAATCAGAGTAAAAAAAAATTATGTTTTATGTGAGAACTAGCTGGACGCCCGGCATTGCCCGGTCATACAATATGCTTAAACATAAATTTATGCAGATTGCATATGTATTATTATATAATGAGAAATAATTATATATGTATTATGATGAGAAATTTCATACATAAATCTTGCAAAGATGAGGATTTTTCCGTGCATCCACACCGATGCCATTAGAGATCAAAGCATTACTGCTTGGGAAGCAAAAGGAATGCAATTACAGGCGCCACTACCCGGATTTCCTGCCATCAGGTGTCACATCTACGGCCGGGGTTTCAGAGTTCCGATCGGACTCACATCGCACCTTTGACACGGACACTAACCAACCTCCGCGTCATCGTCGAAATTGACAGACTACCAGAGAGAGATTATGAGAAATAATTTGCCTGGCGGACTAATTTGCAAAAAAAAAAAAATAAATAAATAAATAAAAATAAAAAAAAAATTAAATAAAAAGAATAATGATAATATCATTCATAAAATTCCGTATGTTTGTTTAAAATATCACATCAGTTGATATTTGGGCTTGACGATGAATGATTATTGTTTAGTGTTAAAATATGCAAACGAAGAAATGATTTGCAGCGATTTTAAATGGTAACTCTTCTTTCATTGTAAATTAAACTTATTAATAAAAAAAATATTAAAATAAAATGAACAGGGGATCATTCGACCTGTACTTGAATGCTCTACTACTGAGCTATATCTCCAGATACCCATAATTCTGTTTTTTTGTTTTTTTTTAAGAAGAAATGATTTGCTGAGATTTTATTATCTCCCTTGGCCGATGTAACGTAAAATATTCCCCTGTAAAAATTAATTTTTTTTATCTATAAGAAAGAAAGACTATTTTTATGATCGGATCTTTTTCGATTCTTATCAGATGAATGCTGAAAAATCTAGATATGACTGAAAGACAAGAAGTAATTCTCTAGTCCCTTTTGGTTTCAACAATGAAAATATTTACTTATTAGCAGGGTGCCGCCCAGGACTGATTGCTATAAATTATGTGAATTAGAAAAAAAGAAAAAAGAAAACAAAACATTGATTCTAACTTGAAATGACTCGGTTAACTTGAGACATAATTAGAGTAAAAATAATTATGTTTTATGTGAGTACTAGCTGGACGCCTGTACAAAACATATCTAAGAACACTGCCAGACATATAAATTAGCTTTGTGTGAAATTTGCAAAAAGGTAGATTCCAAAATGGCTGAGCCTATGAGGAAGTAACAGACACACACACACACACAAGGTGACTTTTATATGATAGTAGAGATTATTCATTGTCTGCACTAAGGATTGAATCTTCAACCTCCAGAAGAGTGTCATTTAGAATTGAATTTTAACTAGTACTTTATCTGCTATCCCACAAGTCCTTACAGTTGCAAAAAATACCATTGCAAATTATTTAAGATTTTTAACTGATCATAACTGATGAAGTAAGCGCATACTACCCCTGCGAATGAAGGGTTCCATTCGAAATTTGATGCAGATGCCCAAAGATCGACAAGATACAACTGAAGGAGGTCAGAGGTTAAAGCAGTTGAAAAATTGTGCGAATAACACACAAGATGAGAATGGTGGTCCAAATGATCCACATTATCCTCATCTAAAAAGTTTAGAAACATAGTCTTACAGATTGCCTATGAATAATGCGGTAGAAGAAAAGTATAATATGGTGAGGCCATTAATTTATGACACACTTTCTTTCTTTATTGAAATCAACCGAGAGCTCTTTTTTGTATCCTCGTTGTTCCCTTAAGTGCAATTGTCTGGATCTCTTTTGCACTTGGTTCACCAGGAATATAGGTAGGACTTCAGGTTCTTCTTCATAAGCCCTGTGGCACCTATATTAACTGGTATGATTGATATCTCCTTAAGATTCCAGTTTCTTTTCATATCATACATGAGACCTTGGTATTTGGTCTGTTTCTCCCTTTCAGCTCTGTTCAGACCTCCATCATTAGGGACACGCACTTCAACCAAGGTTGCAACTCTCTCTGACTTATTCCATATAACTAGGTCAGGTTTGACAGCAGCATTTTCAATTTAATTTATGACACACTTTATTTCTCTCTAAGACAATCAAAGACAAAAATAGAAAAAGAGCCAGGTACATCCAAAGAT